>NC_069502.1:605680571-605980571 GCF_027579735.1 Bombina bombina | reverse complement strand
ACACATCAAAAATACATTTAAAAGTACAGTTACACTCATTTAACACTATCTGATAAAAAAATATTTTTTTAAAAAAATTGCACAAAATAGTTATAAGGGCTCAAAAATATAAGGTTTCAGGTGTTAGAAAAAAAAAAAAGGCAGGCAAAATGCCTTAACAAAGAGATACAAGAATTGAACAAGGACTCTTGTAATACTGTGTTTTATGTATCTCATTGTATCCTTTTGCAAGTGCTGCTGTAACACTGTGTCTTATTTGTTTACTTGGTTCCCACTTTCATAATAATGCTCAATATCTTCATACTCCTTTTTGCTACCTCTTGTCTCTATAACAAACTACATTACTCAATTACTCCTTCTCCCTCTCCACCTGCACTGTTCATTAGCCCATCTCTCTTAAACTCACCTTATTTTTGTACTTGTGAACTTTACCTATTCCTAAACACTCTCTCTCCCCCCTGCACTTCAGCCCAAAAACAGTCTCACTACTGCAAATCTGCTTCTCATTTCATGTCACTCTCCCTCTTGCTCATACTAGCTGCTGGCGACATCTCACCTAATCCTGGTTCCTCTCAACCTCCTAGCCTTTCACATCCCTGTGTGCCTTTCAATAGACTTCATAAACAAAACTATGGTAACCTTAACCACATTCCTCTTACATCTAAAACTACCCCCCCCCCCTTCACTTGTGCACTCTGGAACTCTCGCTCTGTTTGCAACAAGCTTACTTCTATCCATGATCTCTTTATCTCCCACTCTCTTAACCTTCTGGCTCTTACAGAAACCTGGCTCTCTGCTTCAGACACAGCATCCACTGCTGCACTATCATATGGGGGTCTCCATTTCAGCCACACTCCTAGGTCTGGCAATAGACAAGGAGGTGGTGATGGTATTTTACTTTCCTCTTGTTGCACCTTACAACAAATACAGCCCTTCTCTTCACTCGCATTTTCTTCATTTGAAGCACACATGATTCGGTTATTCTCTCCCCTCTCTATACGTGTTGCAGTCATATACCGCCCCCTGGCTCCCCAACTCAATTCTTAGATCACTTTGCTTCCTGGCTTCCTTATTTCCTTTCCTCAGACACCCCTGCCCTCATTGTCACAATGTCACAATGGACTGACTCTCCCACTCACAAAGATGGTCATTCCCTTGACCTGATTTTCACCTATCAATGCACTATCTCAAATTTAACAAACTCCCCTTTTCCTCTCTCTGACCACCATCTCCTAACTTGACACATCACTTCCCTACCTACAACTCCCCCTCCCTCTACCCCTCACACCAAACTTCACAGAAGCACTAAGTCACTAGATCTGCAACAGCTCGCTAGCTCTCTCAAACCTCTCCTCTCATCCATCACCTCCTTTTCCTGCCCTGACCAATCTATCTGCCACTGTAACTCCACCCTTACATCGGTCATTGACAATCTGGCCCCTCCAACCATAGCTCTGGAACCACACTCTCATCCTCAGCCCTGGCATACTCCTCTGACACGGTACCTACGCAGATGTTCCCGTACTGCTGAGCGACACTGGAGGAAATCTCGGAATTCAGCTGACTTTCTTCACTACAAGTTCATCCTGAACTCCTACTACTCTGCCCTTAATCTCTATAAGCAACAATACTTCTCTAATCTCATCTCTACTCTTTCCTCTAGCCCAAAACGTCTGTTCTCCACGTTCAATACTCTTCTCCGCCCACCCCCACCTCCTAATACAACCTCTCTCTCAGCTCAAGATTTTGACAGCCACTTTAAAAACAAAATTGACCATCAGAAGTGAAATCAGCTCTCAACATACTACCAATCTCCCACCCCCTCAAAAGCTAACAATCATCCAAAACCCAAATATCAAAAAATGCAGCTCTTTTGCCCCTGTTAACGAGGATGAAGTTTCTGCCCTTATACTGTCCTCACACCTCACTACCTGTCCACTCGACCCCATCCCCTCACAGTTACTCCCCTCCCTCTCTTCTACCCTCACCCCCATACTCACACACATTTTCAACCTCTCCCTCAGCACTAGTATATTTCCCTCATCTCTAAAACATGCACTGGTCACACCTATCCTCAAAAAAACTTCCCTCAATCCAACCTCCCCATCCAACTACCACCCTATTTCCTTACTCCCTCTTGCCTCAAACCTCCTAGAAAAGCTAGTATACGCACGTCTATCCCATTTCCTTACACTAAACTCTCTTCTTAACCCACTGCAATCTGGATTTCGTCCCCATCACTCTACAGAGACTGCAATTGTCAATGTTAACAACGACCTACTTACAGCAAAATCCAAAGGCCACTTCTCTCTGCTTATCCTCTTTGACCTGTCCGCAGTTGTAATAATCCAAGTAGATTATTTTCTGAAAAAAGGAGATGCAGACAACTCAGCTGCTGAACAAACTCAGGCTGAAGTAAAAAAGGTGTGTAACAGTAGCTTTTAACCATAAACCAGAATTTAGGTCATAGTATTTAAGCACTGTGTTTATTTTAATAAAGGATTTGCTAAACAAATGAGTAAAAGTCTTAATTCTCAATGCAATTGTTTAAACCCTTTATATAACATAACAAAACTGAGTACCCTGATATAGTAAAAATAAATATGCATAATAGAAAAAGTAAGAGCTCTAATGTGATGCAAAATAATCCTTAATAGAATAAACAAAGTTATGCACAAAAAAATACCTTTGAGTAGAATATCACTGAGTTTACAGGTCCGTTATCACAGGAAGTAGAACTTAAGAAAAAATGAGAGAGCAGGGATTACTCTCAAAGTTTGCAGAGCAGGAGTGAGCAGGAAGCGTGTTCACAGAGCTGAGGGAGAGAAGCCACACTCGGCTGCAGCTGATGATGTCAGAAGTGTCTCAGTAGAAGGCCTGTCAGATTTCACAGCACATCAGAGCAATAGAAGACTGAGGAATTCAAAATAACAAGCAATGACAGGAAGACACAGGTCAGTATTTATAGGGTGTCAGAATGAGCAGCCATAAGGGGTGGTAATATGACATACCCCCCCCCCCCCCCCTCAAGGAACAACCTCCGGTTGAGAAGAAGAAGGTCGATCCGGGTGACGGCGGTGAAAAAGTGACACCAACCGAGGAGCATGCAAGTTCGTGGCAGGCTCCCAAGAGTCATCAGCAGGGGTAAACCCCTTCCATCTTATGAGATATTGCAGAACCCCACCTACTCTTCTAGAGTCCAAAACAGTTTGAATCTCATACTCAACCTCAGGTTGTACAATGGTCGAAGTCGATGCAGGAGAAGATGTGTCCAAATGTAATGTGGCAGGTTTCACCAATGACATGTGAAAGGTGGGATGAATTTTAAAATGTGCAGGCAAGTCCAAAGTAACTGTATTCGGGTTCTTTGATGCTGTAATAGAGTATGGACCTATAAACAGTGGACTTAGTTTCCTCGAAGGAGCGGATAAGCGTAAGTGTTTGGTGGACAACCAGACCTTTTGTCCAACCTTATACACAGGTGAAGGCCTTTTTCTTAAATCATAATAATGTTTATGAGAATTTTGAGCTACTTCAATATTATCCTTGATAATAGCAAACTTCTCCGAAATAGAATTGAGAGTATCATTCACCGCTGGACAGGTGCTAGTCATATCAGAGAATACATGAAATGAAGGATGAATGCCATAGTTAATAAAGAATGGTGTTTGTTGGGTGGAGGTATTCATAGTGTTATTGTATGAAAATTCCACAAGAGGTAAATAAGTTGACCAATCTTGCTGTTGGGAAGAACAGAAACACCGGAGGTACTGTTCGAGCCACTGGTTAGTGCGCTCCGTCTGTCCATTTGTTTGTGGGTGGTAAGAAGTACTGAGCCTCTGTTGAATATGAAGTGTAGAACATAATTCCCTCCAAAATCTGGAAGTAAATTGTGATCCCCTGTCTGAAACAATAGATGTTGGTAAACCATGCAACTTGATCACTTCTTTTATCAAAAGATCACCTTTTGTTTGTTTTGCTGTGGGTAAAGAGATGCAAGGAATGAAATGAGCCATCTTGGAAAATTGACCCACTACTACTAAAATGGTAGTATAATTGGAAGATTTGGGTAAATCCACAATATAGTCCATTGAAATGTTTGACCATGGTTTACTGGGCACAGGGAGAGATAACAGCAATCCATAAGGTTTGCCTCTTGAGTATTTTGATGTTGCGCAGGTGGTACAAGTAGAGACATAAGTTTTAACATCCTTATTACAAGTAGGCCACCAAAAAGATCTCTTTAGTAGAGATAATGTCTTAGTCACTCCTAAATGACCTGCTAAAGTGGAATCATGTACCATCTGGAGAACAGTGGGTCTACAAGATTTTGGAATATATATCTGGTTGTTATATAAAAGAATACCATTAGAATCTTGATGCAACAGATGCATTGGTTTCTCTGTGTCACTACGTTGTAACTGTTTTAAAGAAGTAGGTGTAAGTTGTAGAATACCTAAGAAACAATCTTCTGGAATGATATGTTGATGTGGTGGTGCGTAGCTGGGTTTATCAGGCAACCTGGATAGGGCATCTGCTTTACCATTATTTCTTCCCAGTCTATAGCAAATAACAAAGTTAAACCGTGAGAAGAAAATACTCCACCTCACCTGACGGGCAGACAGTGTTTTACAAGTTTGCAAATATTGCAAATTTCTAGGATCAGAATAGATTAAAACTGGTTCAGTAGTACCCTCTAGTAAATGCCTCCATTGTTCAAAGGAGGCTTTTATAGATAGGAGTTCTTTTTCGCCTACTGAATAATTCATCTCCGCAGCTGAAAGAACTCTAGAAAAAAAATGCCACAGGATGAAGTACTTGGGTAGTGGAATTGCAAAATAGGGCCAGAAGTGAAGCTAGATTTTAGGAATTCAAAAGCGCTTTGAGCTTCTGAATGCCATTTGAAAGTGTTTTGTACTTTAGTGAGATTAGTCAAAGGTTTTGCAATGTCAGCAAATTTATTAATAAACTTGCGGTAGTACTTAGCAAAACCTAGGAAACGTTGTAATTGTTTCCTAGTCCGAGGTTGTGGCCAATCTTGAATAATTTTCACCTTATTCTGATCCATCTTAATACCAGATGGTGAAATTTGATAGCCTAGGAAGGTAATCTCTGATGAGTTAAAAATACATTTTTCTAATTTGGCAAACAAATGATGAGCTCTTAAACGGGATAAAACTGAACGAACATGTTTTATGTGTTCATCCAAGTTCTTAGAAAAGATCAGAATATCATCCAAATATATGATGATGTAAGTGTCTAATATATCTCTAAAAATATAATTTATGAAATTTTGAAATGTGGCTGGAGCGTTACATAGCCCGAATGGCATGACTTGATATTCAAAGAGACCGTAACGGGTCCTAAAAGCTGTCAGCCATTCATTTCCCTCTTTCATTCTGATCAGGTTATATGCACCACGTAAATCAAGCTTTGTATATATGGTGGCGCCTTGCAATCGTTCTATAATCTCTGGAATGAGAGGTAATGGGTAACGATTCTTTTTGGTACATTTATTCAGTTGACGATAATCAATTATTGGACGTAATGAATTATCCTTATTACGTACAAAAAAACATTCCAGCACCTGCTGGTGAGGTAGATGGCCTAATAAAACCTTTTTTTAAGTTATCATCGATATACTCTTTAAGATGGTTTAATTCAGATTTAGATAAAGGATAAATTCTCCCTATAGGTACTGTGCTACCAGGTAATAACTCAATTGGACAGTCATACTGTCTATGCGGAGGTAATACCTGACTTTCTTTTACATCAAAAACATCACTAAAATCCGAATAGTGAGATGGTAATGAGAGTGAGGATGTATGTAGTATGTGATGATTTTGTAAACAGGTATTTTTACAATAACCAGAATCAAGTTTTATAGATAATGTTTGCCAATCAAAGATAGGGTTATGTTTTACTAACCAGTTCATACCTATGACAACTGGAAACAGAGGTGAGGGTATTATGCCAAAAGACATGTATTCAACATGTGTCTGATTGCAAGTCACCAGTAGAGGTATAGTCTCATGTGTAACTGGACCAGTACTAATTGTGTTACCATCTATGACACGTATAGAAACAAGTTTTTCTTTTGCTATATGTGGTATTTTATTTTTTCCAATTAAACTTATGTCTATATAACAACCAGTTGCTAGATAATAATGGTGGTATTCTAGCGCTAAGAGTGCCCTAAGCTGTAACCGAAAAATGGGGTCTAACCTCCCCCAGAAAAAAGTTATACTGAGACACAGGGATCGGTACAGCGACAGAGGCCAAGGGACAAATATACAAAACTGCCGATACGTTTAAAAATGTGGATTTATTACAATCAGATAAAACAATAAATTGTACAATAAGATAAAACCAAGTGGTGTAGTGGCAAAAATTGCCAAGCAAGTATTAAAACATATATAAAACCATAGGACGGTAAGTAGATTTAAAAAACTTTAAAATCAGAAATAACTTGGCATTCATATAATTAACGTAGAAGTCTAGGGTACATAAAAAGGTTGATAACGCTGTCTGAGAATTCAATGGGTGGAATGTGGTGGGTCAGTGGAGTAGGTTATGGATCCATATTTGGTGTACACTGTGGTGAAGTGTGGGAGGTGCGTACAAAGTTATGCAAAATTATGAGAATAACCCTTTTCAGAGTAGACCTGGATGTGGATGCTTGAAAGCTACCAGAGAACAAATACAATGTAGCTAAATACAACACAGTAAAAATGGTAACAGGTGGAGTGTGACAGAGTGCAACACAGTGAAAATAATAAAACTGGATGTAAAATCACAAATAAAAGGTACACAAGAATTAATGTCGAATGGGAACTAGGACTCCGACATAAAAACATAAAAACAGAAGATATCCAATCAAAAATGGTGAGGGGTCCTAAAAAAACAAATAGGATAAAAATTGAAAGTCAAATTTATAGTCAATGAAAAAATAAAAAATCCAAAAAATGATGCTCAACAAAGGGGGGATGGAGAACAAAGTGAGTGCAAAAATCGGTGCGAAAAAATCGGAAAAGGCAGGCATAAAAAGTTAATCCATTTGTTATCCAAATTGTGACCAATAGGTGATCCAAATATATCACAGTGGTGATAAAAAAATTAAAGTCTAATCACAACAAAACCAGGTGAAAAAAAGAAATATAAAACAAAGTGTAATGGGTGAGACAAGGTAAATTCCAGGGATCCCAATGAACTTTAGGCAATCAGCGGCTCAATATTGTCGTCCCTAGTAGATTCCTGCAACCCAAAATAACAACATAGCGTAATACAGTAAAAAATAGTAATAATCGAGTTGAAAAGATGCTTACCAAAGGGTCTACGCGTTTCGGTCCTCAAAAGACCTTTTTCAAGACTGATCCAGTGGTAAGCAAAGCATCTTTAAATAGGGGTTTGCTGGAATACCCGGATGTGGCTTACAGAACAGAACGCCACTATAGAGATGATAGGGGAAATTATCCCCAAAACTATTATGATGTCCAAAAACATGGAGGAGATCAAAATAATGACTACATCACTAGTTCGAGGCATGGGAATTGGGCAAATTCTGACATGCCAAGAAGAGTTGGAACACATGGAGAATATGAAAAAAGTTCTTATAAACCACATGATATGACGAACTGTAGAAAACCTGATATGTCTGATAGACAGAACGGACATCTTAACAGAAGCTTGTCGAATGCCGACACAAACTCAGGGACGACTTTAAACCAAATCGCCTCATCTTCACATTTTTTAAAAATGAATCAACCAGCAGTAAAGGACAAGAGAAAGAATTAGAGGAGGAGACCTCTGAACCACAAAGGAGACAAAAAAAGAAGACAAGAGGTAAACGTGGGGGAAATAAAACAAAGAGAAATAAGACCCCAAAAACAAGCGATGGGGCAACTGATAATAAGGATCTTACACAAATACCTACATCATCTCGTGGATCCGATAAGAGGGCCACTGAAGATGGAATCTTCAACCTTAGTTCATACGAAATAAAAAAAGAAGAGAAGGAAGTTCTGAAGTATGGCCTCTCTTTTGCTCCGGCAAGGAGCATGGATAAATTCCAAACATTTATGAGTACCAAGGATTTTATAAGGAAATTAACCTTAAAAAGGTACTTCCTAAAAACTGCTCTTGATACAACGATACCCAGAAGCTACACCTCAGCTGATGCTGAAGATCCATATATCCACACGGGTCTCAAACCAAAGTCCAGCTTCTATCCCACCCATGCTAAAGGAAATGCCATAGACGCATTTGAAATCATGGTCACCAAAGATATTAGAGATGTCAAACAAAAGAGTTTGAAAAAGATTAAACACAACCTAACCAAACAACATACAGAGACCATCAGGAAACTTGAGGCGAACAACCAACTAACGATTAAGCCAGCCGATAAAGGCGGGGGCATCGTTATTCTCGACAGGGAGAAATACAATGCAGAGAACCAACGTCTTCTCGACGACCAAAAAACATATCTAAAGCTTAGGAATAACCCTGTGAAACAATATCAAGAAGAACTCAAGGAACTTCTCAAAACAGCCAAAAATTCCGGCATTTTGAACGAAAAAGAGCATAGATATCTAGACATAAAACATCCGATGACACCTATAATATACCATTTACCCAAGATACATAAAACCCTGATAGACCCTCCCGGACGTCCGATTATTTCTGGAATCGGGTCACTCACAAGTAACTTGTCCGAATACGTCGACCAACATCTTCAGAAGTACGTAAAGGCCCTTCCATCATACTTGAAAGATTCCACACAGGTTCTAAACATCCTGGAAGAGATCCCGTGTGAAGAAGGCTACATCATGGCCACCTGTGATGTAGCCGCCTTATATACCAGCATACCCCACAAAGAGGGACTTGAAGCAATAAAATGGTTCTTGGATAAAGATCCCCTGATGTTGGAAGATCAGGCCAAGTTTATATTGAACAGTATTCAACACATTCTACAGCACAACTACTTCTGCAATGAAGGAATATACTACCAACAAATCTGCGGTACAGCTATGGGGACCAGGTTCGCGCCCAGCTATGCCAACTTATATATGGGCAAATGGGAGAGTATATTCTGGGACTCCTGCCCAGCGAGCGCGGACCTGGTCCTCTACCGCAGATATATCGATGATATTCTTATCATCTGGAAAGGTACAACACAAGACCTCATATATACTATTTGGAGCCCAAAAGAAATAGTCTTCCTGGACTTAAAAATAGAAGTCCACAATAGCAAATGGGAAACGTCCACGCACTTCAAAACAGTTGATAGTAACAACTATGTGCATTACAATAGTTGCCATCATGAAAAATGGATAAACAACATCCCCAAAAGCCAATTTTTAAGAGTTCGAAAAAACTGTTCGAACATCCAGACCTGGGAGAAACAAGTGACCCGTCTAAAAGAAAAGTTTGTAGAACGAGGCTATAAGGAAGAAGATCTAAACCTCAAGATAGAGGAAGTAAGAAAGGTGGAAAGGAAAGATCTAACAAAATACAAAGAAAAGAAAGGATACGGGACAGAAGGAAGACTCAATGTACCAATGATCACAGAGTACAGCAGTAACAGATATATTATGGAAATTTTTTTTAAAAAACACTGGCATCTGCTGAAGGACGACGAGATCATTGGAAACTTACTCCCTGATCGACCCAGTTTTGTATATAAAAAAACAAGTAACCTAAAAAACGTATTAGCTCCAAGCTTGCTTCGAAAGAAAAAAACAAAAACACACGACTTACAGGGAAAACCACTGAAAGGGTATTTCCCATGCCACTCTTGTAAAGCTTGCAAGAGAGGGATTAAGACTAAACAAGTCCATTCATTCCAAACTGGAGAAGAATTTACAATTAAGGACCTTATCAGATGCAAAGACACAGGGGTCATCTATCTCATCGAGTGTTCCTGTGGCCTCCAGTATGTTGGCCAGACTTCAAGAAGCCTCAGAGATAGGCTGAGAGAGCATATATTACTGATCGAAAAGCAAAATAAGGACACCATACTATATAAACATTTTTCAGATAAACACAATGGCAGAATACAGGAGATGAGATTCATGGGCATACAAAAAATAATGAAAAATTGGAGGGGAGGGGACTTTGAAAAAATCCTTCTCAGGGCAGAGTCGAAATGGATTTTCCTTTTGGACTGCCTACACCCAAAAGGTCTAAACAATAAAGAGGACCTGGCCCACCTCTTTAATCAGTAATGAGAATCCACTCCTATGCCCACCTATGACTCAAATCAAACGTTAGGTCTCACCAACTTTCCTCCCCCATACATGAAAACATCCAACTTAAACTCATCTGAACCTTAGATAGTTAGTTAGGAATACCTTCCCTCCTAAAAGAATTACTACACGCACTCCTAGATATAACAGGACAAATGGTATATTACCCTACGATCACATAATAGAAGTTCCCTCTACACAAATGCTATGTATACAAATACCCTTGTCGGGTCCAATTTTAACCCGATAGGTTCATCAATCCCTGCTCATACACATTCATCAGTTCTCCTTATATGTAAGTGACACCTGATATTATGCTCGACTTCGAAATGCCAATCAACCAACCTCTCATTAAAGTAACAACTAAATATAGAATAACCCCAATTTTGACCTTAAAAGTCTAGTCCGCTCCTATTTTTCTAAGTTATTGCCTCTTGATTGATAATATATCGCAAACAAAAGGTCCAAACGGGCTAAGATACACCTATAATTAACTTCACACTTAACAAACACTAATATATTTGAGTACCCATATTAGGATAACATTGCCAACCCTAACTGCTATTTTCTAAAGTAAATACGATATCACATCCAATAGATTTTTTTTTCTGTAGCGAAAAACATTTCCTCAATGTCACCAACATAAGCAATCTGATCATAGGCACTACCTATGAACGATTGGTCTCTATACCATACAAAAATTATAGCAAAACCACTGCCTGGTACCAGTTCACGATAACCCAAGGCACCATATCAATCCACTTTTCAAAACGTGGATAACAAAATATACTGTTATTTGACCAAAATACCCTGCCTAATAAGTAATTGGGCCATGATGTTATGATAATGTCATATACTGTACACATGTATGAATACATATCAAGACCCGTTGAGTCCAAAATAGGGCACTCGAAACTTCCAATATATAGAGACGGTCCAAACAGTGACCGTGCTCTGTATTATATTTTATTTTCAGTTACTTTTGATTACCATAAGTGTTGCAAAATACACTTAAGAGATACATATGGCATCTCCAACTGACAATTGTGTTTCTTTTTGCAAGTACCCAAAAGGCAGGGGGTCTGGGGTTATCGCCGCTAATTGGTTAGCATGCTGCAACATTTGTTTCAATTTGGATGTACTGAATATCAGGTGAGGATACAGAGGCATGCTAGTCTGGTCCGTAAACCGGAAGTGAAGTCACGACTTTCGTTTTCTGTTTTTTGATACATCCAAATACATGCAATAATGTTGCCAGTAGATGTTTCAGTAGATGTGGCTGGAGCAGGGTGTTTCAGTAGATGTGGCTGGAGCAGGGTTAGGAATACTGTTGTATCTTTTGCTAGATGACTCATAAGAAAGTTTCTCAACCCTTCTTTCCCTATATCTCCTATCTAATTTTATTGCTAAATCATATAGGGCATCTAAGGATACAGGTAAGTCTAATCTAGCAAGTTCATCTTTTAGGGATTCATTTAAGCCCAAGCGAAATTGATTTCTTAAAGAAACTTTGTTCCATTCAGAATCCCTGGCATACCGTTTGAACTTAGTAATAAAGTCCTCCACAGGTCTTTTAGCTTGTTTTAAATTTCTTAGGGCTTTTTCAGCTGTTGCCTGTCTATAAGGATCCTCATACAATGCTGACAATGCATCAAAAAAGACCTGAAAATTATTTAGTATTGGATCTTGTGATTCAAAATAACTATCAGCCCACGCACGGGGTTCTCCCCTTAAATAAGTTATGATAGTTAAAACCTTCTGTTTGTCAGTACTATATGTTTTTGGTTTTAGGGAAAAAAGGAGTAGACAGGCGTTTTTAAACTCCCTATACTTTGATCTATCACCAGTAAAAATTTCAGGGTGTAACACCTGTGGTTCAGGTGTAGTAGCTGACATTTTAACTGCAATTTCCTGAGAAATAAAGGCTCTTAGATTTTGTATATCTAATTGAGTCTCTCTGAGACCTTGGCTTATATTATCAACTCTTTGGGATAATGTATAAACTGCTTGAGCGAGTTCAGCTGGGTCCACTTGCATTTTTTAGGCTTGTTATTATGTAATAATCCAAGTAGATTATTTTCTGAAAAAAGGAGATGCAGACAACTCATCTGCTGAACAAACTCAGGCTGAAGTAAAAAAGGTGTGTAACAGTAGCTTTTAACCATAAACCACAACTTAGGTCATAGTATTTAAGCACTGTGTTTATTTTAATAAAGGATTTGCTAAACAAATGAGTAAAAGTCTTAATTCTCAATGCAATTGTTTAAACCCTTTATATAACATAACAAAACTGAGTACCCTGATATAGTAAAAATAAATATGCATAATAGAAAAAGTAAGAGCTCTAATGTGATGCAAAATAATCCTTAATAGAATAAACAAAGTTATGCACAAAAAAATACCTTTGAGTAGAATATCACTGAGTTTACAGGTCCGTTATCACAGGAAGTAGAACTTAAGAAAAAATGAGAGAGCAGGGATTACTCTCAAAGTTTGCAGAGCAGGAGTGAGCAGGAAGCGTGTTCACAGAGCTGAGGGAGAGAAGCCACACTCGGCTGCAGCTGATGATGTCAGAAGTGTCTCAGTAGAAGGCCTGTCAGATTTCACAGCACATCAGAGCAATAGAAGACTGAGGAATTCAAAATAACAAGCAATGACAGGAAGACACAGGTCAGTATTTATAGGGTGTCAGAATGAGCAGCCATAAGGGGTGGTAATATGACAGCAGTCTTTGACACTGTTGACCACCCTCTTCTGCTCCAAACCCTCCAATCCTTCGGCATCTGCGACACAGCTCTCTCGTGGTTCTCTTCCTATCTAACTAACCGTACATTTAGTGTAGCCTTCTCCGGAGCATTCTCTGCCCCGTTACCACTTTCTGTTGGGGTACCTCAAGGCTCTGTCCTCGGTCCCCTTCTCTTTTCAATCTACACATCATCATTAGGTTCCTTAATAAAGTCCCATGGGTTTCAATATCGTTTGTATGCCGATGACACCCAAATCTACCTCTCTGCACCAGACCTACCTCCTTCCTTACTAACCCGTGTCACTAACTGTCTTTCTCATATTTCATCTTGGATGTCCTCTCACTACCTTAAGCTAAATCTCTCCAAAACTGAACTCCTTATTTTTCCCCCTTCTTCCAATGTCTCCACCCCCAAAATTTCTATAACTGTTGATAATTCCATCATTACTCCTACCCCGCATGCCTGATGTCTTGGGGTCAAACTTGACTCAGATCTTTCCTTCACTCCTCACATTCAGTCCTTGGCTAAAGCTAAAATTAGACATTTCCTTACACAATATACAACTAAGATTTTAATCCACTCTCTCATCCTTTCCCGCTTCGACTACTCCAACTCCGTCCTCTCTGGTCTACCTAGCTGCCGCATAGCTCCTTTACAATCCATTATAAATGCCTCTGCCAGGCTCATCTTCCTTACTCGTCGATCTTCATCTGCTGCGCCTCTCTGCCAATACCTTCACTGGCTTCCTCTTGCCTCTAGGATTAAACACAAAATCCTCACTCTGACATACAAAGCTCTCAACTGCACTGCCCCCCCCCTACATTTCAGAACTTGTCTCCAGATACTCTCTCTCCCGTCCCCTTCGATCAGCTCAGGATCTCCTCCTCTCTTGTTACTTCCTCAAATTCCCGTCTACAGGACTTCTCCAGACTGGCCCCCATCTTGTGGAACTCCCTGCCTCGCTCCACAAGACTCTCCCCTAGTTTTAACAGCTTCAAGCGCTCCCTAAAAACTGTACTATTCAGGGATGCTTACAACCAACACTAACCTTTCCTAACTTCATTGCTTTCCCCTTAAACCCCTTAGAATGTAAGCCTATGAGCCCAGCTGCCTGCAGATAGCCTTCATAAGAGCCGACTACAACAGTGAAACTCTCGGCAGGGCCCTCTACCCACTCGATCCCTGTAAAAGCTATCCTGTATATTGACTATTTACAGCGCTGCTGAATCTGTTGGCGCTGTACAAATACCTGATAATAATACATGCATATACATGTCTAAATATGTAATATGTATTTATAGATACATGAAAAAGAAGAAAAGAGGGCGCCCAATGGTGAAGTATGTCACAATATTAATACTGGTGAAGGTGAAAGAAAAAGGACCATACTTACAATTGGAGATGCACAAATGTGCTTTATGTGCGTTCTGAACTCGTTAGGAACCATCCAGATGACTATTCGGTTTGAGACGTCCCCATTTTGCGATCCACTGGTCTTATAGTGAATACCCAGGATGATTTATCTTTTATCAGATGGAACTAGATGTCTGAGTAAAACAGGTACAACTCAAGTAAAAGAGGCTATTTCCACCTCTATCAGTGAATCTCCAATCCTGGCAATATAATAAAATTGCTTATTGATATATTTGGAGGTGTCTATGATATTTTATTGCTAGGCGCATCCAGTGTGGGGTGTATTTATGTATTTGTATATGTATATATGTTTTTACAGACATATATACACATATAAACACATAAATACATATGTAAACACATATAGGCATATATAAAAGTGCATTGGAGCCCTTTGCAGTTAAGTAGATGAAAACATGAAAAACCTATTTATGCAATATTCATATCTAATATAGTGTTATACTGTGTATTAACTGTAAATATTTTACATTCCAATGTTCTGCACATAGCAGAATATGTTCTTTTTTTATTTTAATATTTTTATTGAGGGTGAAAAAGTTTACAAATATAAAATGCATGGTACAATCATCAATACAAATATGTATGGCATATTTGAGAACATATAATGCACCTGAGACAAAAATCAAATAACTTTACCCCTCATTTTCTCCCCTCATCTTAACATGGTAGATCACTCTTGGATCTTAGATATGAGAATAGAATTTTATAGGGGTTTAACATAGAGCAGTGATATAAAATAAACAGAAAAATTGCATCTCTGAAAATAACAATGCTATGTTAGAATGGGTCTTCTTATTTTAAGATAGAGGATGCAAAAGCCCTACTTGGGTACTCATTTGGTAGATAGAAATATTAATACAAATACAATCAAGCCCTATATATTGAATAACAGTGGTGTATAAAGGAGAAAGATATCAACCGTTGATGGGTAATAAGTTGAGTTGCTTCATGTGATAAAGGTTAATTAGTGATTTAGTATATTTATGGATGTTAAGGTATACCTCTAACATCTGTGAAAGATTGGCGACAGATTGAGCTTAAGTGAACAAGTTAGACAGCAATGTTCCACTACTGAGGTATTCTATAAGTTATTTGTTGGTGGAAAATTGCTAATATCTATGTGTATGAGAATGTTCTAAAATATGGTAGGGAAAGGAGATTAGTTGTTCTAGTACTCAAAGGGAGAGTGTATGATTGCCTAGTGGAGTGGTAGTGGAAAAGTATATGTAAATATATATGGCACTATTTTGGGTATGTTAGTGCGGTAAAAAGAAAAAACATAATATAAAGTAAACAAAGATAGCGGTTTAACCATCCTAGATGTCATTAAACTGTAACAAAATGCTCCATATACATAATAATACATTTTAATAAAGGACAGTTCTTGGTGCTTTGTAAAGGTATATTTAACCCCTGCGACCGGCTCCGGTCACAAACCGCAGGAAGTAGGTTAATTTAGTAAGAAAATACTTAAGGAACCTCTGTGGCATGTTATCAGTATTGTTGATGATGTTGACTGATATTCTTCCCTTATAATTATAACATTGCTAAATATAATATAAAAACAAGCGTTCTATAACAATAGGTGAATCATGGCTAAACAACTCAGGGCATATTAAGATTGCTTCTTCTTTTCGTCTAGTAAACCCTGTGCGTTAAGAGAAGGCTTACGCTAGACTTCTGCTCCTGAACATAGTCTGCAGGAGGAAACAACGTCCCAATGTCCCTATCCTTGCCACCAATGACGTGGGAGTGGTGCTGAGCTAGTGATGTTGAGATTCCTGAGCCATTATCCGCCACCAGCTTTCCAGGTTGATTGCTCGAGGGGGGCTCGAGGGGGGTGGCGTTGCCTATATATGAGCCACCGCTCTAGGCCTCCTGCTTCCAATGTCGGGCTCAAACTTCACAAATACAGAGCAATTTTTCTTGAATTAAAGTGCTGTTAGGCAGTCTACCCTTGTAGACAGTTGATTATGTTGTTGTGCTGTAGGATCTCTCTTTTAACCGGCGGATTTCAAGTGTTCAGTAGGAGCTTAGGTAAAATGCGACCATGTAAGATCGCATTTCGAACACGCCCCCCAGCAGAAAGAATATGTTCTATGTATTTCTAAATAGATATTACTATATATATCTCTATACCTTTATATAATCATCTATATATATATATATATATATATATATATATATTGTACCAAAATACCATCAGATATATGTAGCAATATGTATTTATGAATAAATAGAACATATTCTGCTATGTGAAGAACACCAGAATGAGAAATATTCATATTTTCATGTAGGGTTAATGCACTTGAGAATATGAGAATACGTGCAAGTAGGGTGGTTTTTTCCCACTTTTTTTGCTCTAATGACTTCTGTGGGGGATACGTTCTTGCGATCGAAATATTCAAAGTTTGGCTTTCTGCGTGCATCGGGTAAGCGTACATTCAACTTGTAATACAAATGCCACCCAACGCAAATACCTTACTTCTAGGGGAGTTAGCGCGCAAATGGGAGCATTAAATACTGCTCCATTTGTAATCTGGCCCTAAATGTCTTATGCCAAGGATATACACTATATGGCCAAAATAATTTGGATACCCCAACTAGCTATTGAATTTAAGTGTGTCAGCCACACCCATTTCTAAGAGGTGCATAAAATACAGCACATAGCCATGAAATATCCATAGAACAACAATGGCAGTACAATGCGTCATACTGAAGAGCTTAGTGACTTTAAACGTGGCACTGTCATAGGATGCTACTTTTTCTACAAGTAAGTTTGTGAAATTTCTGCCCTACTAGATCTGAATCAATCAACTGTACGTGTATTATTGTGAAGTGGAAGTGTATAGGAGCAACAATAGCTCAACCACAAAGAGGAAGACCACACAAGCTCACAGGGTGGAGCTGCTAAGTGAGTGGAGCTGCCAAGTGCTGAAGCGCATAGCACATAAAAATCAATCATCATCTGTTGCATCACTCCCTACAGAGTTCTAAACTGTCTCTGGAAGCAAAATCAGCACAATAACTGCACTGGAAGCTTCATAAAATTGGTTTCCATGACTGAACAGATGTACACAAGCCTCATATCAACATGCGCAATGGCAAGCGTCAGCTGGAGTGGTGTAAAAGCATATCACCACTGGACTTAATGGAAATGTGTTCACTGGAGGGATGAATCAAGGTTCACTTTCTGGCAGTCTGATGGAAGAATCGGTGTGTGGCAGATGCCAGAAGAATGCTACCTACCAGAATGCATAGTGCCTAAAGTGAAAGAAATGTTTTAGCTTCTTACGTCATATCAGCTTATATTTCCTAAAAAGTGGGTTCTCTTTAGCTTGATGACCATAATAATGAATAGGCTGTGCAAACTATTAGTGTGGATAAAGAGTTGCATACATTCATTGGGCCTCATTTGACTGATCATAATTGGTTAAGACTATATGATAAACTCAGTAAAATACCATCACTCCCCAAAGACTACATTTGTTATTTCTGCAGAAATCCAACCAGTGGTGATGTGGCCATGTGAATAGCAGAATAAGCCATATGTGGTTGTAGTGTCCAGACACTTCTAAATATTGGCTATCTGTGATTTCTGAAAATGAAATAGTCTTTCAAACAAGTTTCCCTTTGAAACCATTGCAATGGCTTTTAAGCTAAATTATCCTCTGGTATCTAAACTTTTTCAAATAATGACAATCAGCGCCAGATTTTTAATAGCAAACATCGGAAACAAAAAAAGACACCATCATTGCATATGTGGAGAGTAAAGGTCACGGAATTCCTAGAATTTGAAGAATATTATTGTACACATCAAAGTAACCATGAACAAATTTGCCATAATGGAATCCATGTTGGCCACATATGTGGGATAGCTCTCGTATGAACTTTATGTTTGTTCCCCTGACTTTACGTACTCATTATTGGATACCGTTATAGTTGTTTGTTTTAGTTGCTTAAAAAGAAAAAAAAAACCCAGCTTTTAATTAAGTTGTTACTCAAATAGACTTCTGTTTGACTATACTTTTTATATTGTACTTCAACTCTTCTTCAATAAAGCTGGTTTAAAAAAAATGCTCTAATATGTTAGAACATGTTACTGTTGCTTGTGTATAACTGTGTGTTTAATCCCGGCAGATGGATTAATGACATAGTCAAAGGCAGCTCCAGAGCAGCAGTGCACTACCAAGAGCTATCTGAATGCATCAGGTGAGCCAATGACAAGAGACTTATGTGTGTAGCCACCAATCCCCAGCTGGCTCCCAGTAGTGAATGACATTCTTTTTTTAACAAAGGATACAGAGAACAAAGAAAATGAATTTAAAAGTGTCTTAAAATTACATGTTCTATCTGAATGTATATTTACTTTTAACGTTCCAATCCTTAAAATGTTCAGGAAGATTTTTTTAATGAAAAAGATTCGCATTTCCTGAATTAGTCATAACTGATAAAAAGTAAAACCAATCATTCAGTTTACGTGTTTCTACATGCACATTTCTTTACATGCACTTTAAAGGAAATCACTTTAGGCAGTTCTCATGAGACAAAACAAAGTCAACATCAGGAATTTGTTGCTGACTTTTCTTTTTTGTAACTTTTGTTCAGGTTCATCTGAGCTTATTTTTATACTGTATTAAATGTCCTTAATATGTTCTCTTCATGTATTTCTGTCACAAGGTGCTGTTAAATCTGCAGTTACATCTGTCAAAGTATCTGTGTAAGATATTTTACTTTTAAAAGCAGTTTAATAAGCTGAAGATATTTTAACTAAAGGGATTCACTAAATTTAGAAATTCTGCAAATCAACAAAAGATTTGTTTCATAGTATATGAAACACTATACAAATAGCAATCATTTTCTAAATAAAGTAGGCTCATACTAGCAGATGAACAGTCACTTACTAGCATTTTTCAACATATTCAACTACTGATCAACCATAAACACTCAGCCAACATGTAGCACCTCAAATTCTCATGCATTAATAGGCACTAAACACATAGCTATTGACTGATACACAAGAACATAAACACTCAGGCATTACCATGGCAATAGACATACAACTTCTAACAGTTGCAACATACACAGCCACTGACAAGCACAGAACGTATACTTCCAGAGGCACTAACCCGTCCACTGTCCTGAGCCATTATACTGCAGCTGCAAACACATAACCAACAGCATGGGTGGGTGCAGCTGGCATTTTATATGCAGGGCAGCAGGCACTGATTTCAGAACTTTAACATTTAATCTACCATTAGAACTCTTCAACATTTTTTATCTTGATGTATCAGAGAAAGAGAACAACATATTGGACTTGAGCAGCTCCAAAAAATTAATGGAAATTTGTTTCTCCGAATATTCGTCTGCTGCTTTATTTGGTGTTAATTTTGTTTTAAACAAAATTAATACTGAATATTTGTGGAACATTTCCATTTGTTTCTGTTAAACAAATGTAAATCTTCTTTTGCTACAGGTGAAAATGTTCACCTCTAGCATTAAACTTACCTCTAGCGCACTGGAGAGTCGTGCTAACCCCAATCCTTGTTCTCAGAGCCCGGACCGCACTAACAGGATGCTTAGCGCAGTGGATCCCAGGGCCTGTGTTAAAGGACCTTCTTCTTTAACGCAGGCTCTGGGATCTGCCACACTAAGCCTCCTATTAGCACAGCTGGGACTCTGAGTAGGAGGATTGAGGTTAGCACGACTCTCCAATGCGCTAGAGGTATTTAACCCCTTAAAGGTAATTTAAAGAAAACGAATGACAAATTTTCATTAAATTTTGTTTTGTGAAAATGAAATAAATATCTGTTTTTCTTACATATTTGCATACGTAACAAAATGATTGCACATCTCTATAACATATGATCTAGTGGTAGGAATGTGAGCAGACTTCATGAGCTTTTTGGTTATTATCTAACATTAAACTTTAACATTTCCTGCTTTAAAATAAGAGTCTGAATGTTGCTATCTCATTTAACAGTGTCCTGGATTCAATAAAACCCTACAGTGAAACTTAATAACTTGCAGAAAAAAACTTGACACAACATTGCAATTAGAAAATTGTGGAATTTATAAAGATTTGTACCTGCCTTCATCTCATTTGTCAGCTGCGAGTCACTTTTTATCTAATTGATCCCAGGGACTAAAATATGTCTATTGTGTGCCATCAATGGTCTGTGGTGTGGAGAGACCCAACAAAGAGCTCCCACCCTCGGGCCATGGAGAACCTTCGAGTCAGTAATGTTTTTTGTCCTTTTACTTTATTGGCTCAGACATGTACCATGACAATGGAATTCATACACCTGTTTGATTTGTACAATACATGCTCCAAACGCTGTGTACTGCAGCTTAATTAATCTGTTAAGGGTTGTTACATGTGGTCATACACAAGGCTCTTGTGTTCACATAGCATTATGGCTGCTTTAAAAGCTGAGAAATATTTGTATCAGTAAATGCCCTATAGATAGGGTTGGTCGGACTAAAACTTCCACCCTAAACAAAGGTTGCCACCATTTTCTAAAAAAATAGATTTAATGTTATTTTATTTGGGAACTAGAGTTGTTGTTACTACTGATTCAAACTAATCAGCTATATATATAGGTATTTTTTTCTGATGAGTAAGGGATCTTACTGATCATGCATTTATAGTCTATTCATGGGGCTAGATTTATAAAGCTGCGAATGCAGGTGTTCCGCGCGAGCCTTCAGGCTCGACGGAAACAAAAGTTAAAAAGCAGTGGTCGTAAGTTCGGGGCCGCAAATGTGCAGTGGGCGGCATTGCACAAGCATTTCACCAGAATCAACCAATGACAAAGTGTTACTCTTGATTTGTGCAACTTATCATCTGAAAGCACTAACAATGGCCTAGATTACCAGTGGAGCGCAAAATTGCGCTTTTGCAAGCGTCATATTTGCGCTCCACTCAGTATTACCTGCGCATGCAAATGTGCGCTGGTATTATAAGTTCAGCGCATGGAAGCTCGTTCCAATGGGAGCCTCGTTCTGATTCCTCTAGACAAAGCAAAGAACCTAGTGCAGCGCAGCAGGTAAGTCGCACAGTGTTGGGCAGAATATTTAAAATATATATGTATATATGTATATGAATATATACATATATATTCATCTCGGAGTTCAGCTGATTTTCTTCATTACAAATTCATCTTGAACTCCTACTATTCTGCCCTTAATCTCCATAAGCAACACTACTTCTCTACTCTTATCTCTAATCTTTCTTCAAACCCAAAACGTCTGTTCTCCACTTTCAATACTCTTCTCCGCCCTCTCCCACCTCCTAATACAACTTCTTTGTCAGACTTTGCCAGCCACTTCATTTACAAAATCGACTCCATCAGAAACTAAATCAGCTCTCAACATAATTCCATTCTCTCCCCTCAAATGCTCTCAATCAACCACAACCCACATAACCTTAAACTTAGCTCATTCTCCTCTGTTACTGAGGAAGACATTTCGGCACTTATACTGTGCTCTTACCTCACTACCTGTCCCCTTGACCCTATCCCCTCACAGCTACTCCCCTCCCTCTCTGCTACCATTACTCCTATACTCACACACATTTTCAACCTCTCCCTCAGCACCGGTATATTTCCCTCATCTCTGAAACATGCACTAGTCACACCTATCCTCAAAAAACCTTCCCTTGATCCTACCTCCCCATCCAACTACCGCCCTATTTCCATCCTCCCTCTGGCCTCAAAGCTTCTTTAAAAACTAATATATGCACGCCTATCCCATTTCCTTACATCAAACTCCCTCCTTGACCCACTGCAATCTGGATTTCATCCCCATCACTTCACAGAGACAGCAATTGTTAAGGTTACCAACAACCTACTTACAGCAAAATCAAAAGGCCACTTTTCTCTGCTTATCCTCCTTGATCTGTCCGCAGCCTTTGACACTGTTGACCACCCTCTTTTGCTCCAAACCCTCCAATCCTTTGGGATTTGTGACACAGCCCTCTCGTGGCTCTCTTCCTACCTGTCAAACCATACCTTTAGTGTAGCCTTCTCTGGGGGCTCCTCTGCCCCATCACCACTTTCTGTCGGAGTACTGCAAGACTCTGTCCTCAGTCCCCTCCTCTTCTCAATCTACACATCATCACTAGGTTCCCTAAAAAAGTCCCACGGTTTCCAATATAATTTGTATGCCAACGACACCCAAATCTACTTCTCTGCACCAGACCTATCTCCTTCCTTGCTAACCCATGTCACTAACTGTCTTTCTCACATCTCTTGCAGGATGTCCTCTCACTACCTCAAGCTAAATCTCTCCAAAACTGAGCTACTTATTTCCCCCCCTTCCAAAATCTCCACCCCCAATCTCTCTATAACTGTCGACAACTCCATCATTACCCCTACCCCGCATGCCTGATGTCTCGGGGTCACATTTGACTCCGATCTTTCTTTCACTCCTCACATTCAGTCCTTGGCTAAAGCCAGCTGCTTCCACCTTAAAAACATCTCTAAAATTAGACACTTCCTTACACAAGACACAACTAAGGTTTTAATCCACTCTCTCATCCTTTCCTGCCTCGATTACTGAAACTCTGTCCTCTCTGGTCTCCCCACCTGCCGCCTAGCTCCTTTATAATCCATAATGAATGCCTCTACCAGGCTCATCTTCCTTACACATCACTCTTCAACTGCAGCACCTCTCTGCCAATCCCTTCACTGGCTTCCTCTTGCCTCTAGGATCAAACACAAAATTCGCACTCTTACATACTATGCCCTCAACTGCACTGCTCCCCCTATATCTCAGACCTTGTCTCCAGATACTCTCCCTCCCGTCCCCTTCGCTCTGCTCATGACCTCCTACTCTCCTCCTCTCTTGTTACCTCATCACACTCCCATTTACAGGACTTCTCCAGACTGGCTCCCATCTTGTGGAACTCTCTGCCTCACTCCACAAGACTCTCCCCTAGTTTTGAAAGCTTCAAGCGCTCCCTAAAGACTCTACTGTTCAGGGATGCATACAACCTACGCTAACCTTTCTTTATACCAGTTCCTCTCCTCCATCGCTATCCCCTGAACCCCCTTAGCATGTAAGCCTAAGAGTCCAGCTGTTTGTAGATCACCTTCTTAAGAGCTGACTACAACAGTGCAACTCTTGGCAGGGCCAATGTATAGACCGCAATGTAAAGGCACTTTTCAGTGCCTTTTGTTTTCTAACACCCCACATCACCTCACTTTTTTATTAAAAAATAAAGATGCTACTTTTTATTTTTTATGAAGGGAACTGTACATTTTATTTTGGGGGCAATTGGGAGACAATTTTTGAATTAACCAGAGGACTGACCTCTGGTTAATTTCACTTAGCACAAAGTGCTACTGTGAGCTTGATGTAGCATTAACCAGCCACTTGTCATGGCTTGTTATTTAACGTGTGCCTGGAAATGGGAAAATTTGCCCCTTTACGGGAGCACGTAAAATTAGCACTTTACTTGTAATCTAGCCCAATATCAGCTGTGCCTATGCATTTGTTCTTGACTGAAAAGAATACACATTTCAAATATGTTTATAAATACAGTATATCTAAACTGAACATTCACCTCTTGATTTTTATTATTCTTTGTCCTCATAACATCAGTGATTCACCTGTGTCTGGAAATGCACACAGCAATAACCCATTCCATTCTTGCATAATTATAGTGTTTATGGTCTTGTGTAAATGAAGTAAACTGTTTAACAGAAGTAAAATGTGCCTGAACAAATTACACATGGCAAAATGTTTTTTAAATAAATGTTTTGCCTATATCAGGCTGTGATGGTTTGGGGTTGCTCAGGGACAAAACTTGAGAGTTCTTTTAGATTGTGAGAGGTTAAGGATAAGTGACCACAATCACACTCTCACTGAAACATAATCATTCAATTAAGAAATAATTAGGCAGATAAATGATGACAAAATTAATTAGATTAAGAGATAATTAAACAATTAATTAATATACAATTAACAAAAGCTTAGAGCTGTTGATGAATAAGCAGTTTATACAACACTAGATCAACATAACAAGTTGGCCAGGGGACTCCTTTAGATTGGGGTTTCAAAGGCTAATGACTCCAGTCACATGCAAGCCCTTGCACGAGATTCACGTAAACCCAGGATTTACAAGTATTTATAATTTGAAAACAATTATAAAGCATGCTTGTAAGAACAAAATTATATATTTTTAGGCACAATTACTTCCCAAATTAAAGGACCACTAAATACAGTAGAATTGAATAATTAACAAATAAAAAAATAAGACAATGCAATAGCACTTACTTTGAATTTGAAATGAATAGTAAAAAAAAATCCTGGCAAAATTTAAAGTTAATTCAATTTTCCCTCCCTTCTGTATCATGTGACAATCATCAGCCAATCACAAAATGCATATAAGTATATATTGTGGACTTTTGCACATGCACAGTAGAAGCTGAGAGATGTCATAAAACATATTTTTTAATAATGGCAACAATACTACCCTTAATTAGCAGCCACCCATGATCTCAATAAATTATCATAAACTTCAAATCCTCCAAGGGCCCATAGACAAAAAGTGTAAATGTTGTAAGTTTCCAAATGGCAAGCATGCAGTCACTTACATATAAGGTTGTATCCAGTCCAGCTCTCACATGCTTCCAAATCATAGAACATTTTATCATTTGACGGAAAAAGGATCAGACACAGAGAAGCATTGTAGATGGGAAGGGGGTAAAATAGAAAATAATCATAAAAGAGTTGCATAAAAGTAGATGTATTCTCAATAACAAATAAGACCCAGTGTGTTTCAGTAATAGTACCAAAATACTCAGTTTCCAGCAAACACTAGTACCATGAGAATGAGTAAAGATAAAGATACATGTTTATAAGTGTTGCTATACAACACCAGCTTTATCTTTACATGCGGCCATGTTCAGTACGTTCTGTTTACGTTTTGTTGCTTTTAATGTGGGAGAGCACTTTAAAAATCTTTTAACAATACACCTTAGAATTAGAATGGGAATAACTACTATTCTAGTTCTGTATCATTTTAAAATCAGGTGTATTTATTTTTCTTCTTGATCTCAAATACAACACACGCATAACACATGGATGGGGCCTATACATATGAATAGCACTTAAAGGGTCAGTAAAGTAAAAATTACATTTTAATGAATCTGACAGAGAATGCAATTTAAAAAAACTTTCTAATTTACTTATGTTGTCAAATTTGCTTTTTGTTTTGTATCCTTTGTTAAAGAGCAAACATAGGACGTCAGCAGCATGTACATGTCTTTAGCACTCTTTGGCAGTGTTTGCAACAGTGTAAAATTTTGGCATAAACATTGCTGCAGACACTGCTGCCATGGAGTGCTAAAGACATGTACAGTATATACTCCTGTGATCCCATGACCCTACCTTGGTTTATTCTTCAAGAAAAGGACACCAAGAGAATGAAGTGTACTTCATTGACTAGTGCTGTAATGAAATATATACTTTGTACATCAGCAGTCTTTCACATACCTCCTTAAAGTGACAGTATACACCAATTTTCATATAACTGCATGTAATAGACAGTACTATAAAGAAGACTATGCACAGATAATGATATAAAAAAGCAGTGTAAAACCTTTTTAAAACTTACTTAGAAGCTCCCAATTTAGCACAGTTGATGAGGTTAGACTGGGACACCCACTGAAAGGGGCTGGGAAAGCTGGAGCATGCAGACACTCTGCAGACATCAGTATATATCTGAAACTTTGGGGCTTGGTTAGGAGTCTTAAAATCAGCACAGTGTGTACATATTTACAAAATCACTCCAAGATGGGCTATATAAATGGATCATCTACAAAACATATATGCAAAGAAAAATCTAGTGTACAATGTCCCTTAAATGTGAGCCAGATATAGCGCAGGTACGACCGCGATATATTTGCATGAATCCAGAACTGAGGCATGCAGTACTAATACAAATTCACTGCTGTCCGCAAAGGTGCACTAGTAAACCCCTTAACGACTGTGGGACATATGGGTATGTTGGTTGTTGAGGGGTTAAAGGGACATAATACTTATATACTAAATCATTTGAAAGTGATGCAGCATTACTGTAAAAAGTTGTCAATAAAATATCACATGAACATCTCTATGTAAAGAAAGATATTTTACCTCAAAGTTTCTTCAGCTTACTAGAGTAAGTGCTCTGTGATCCAGAGCTACTCCTTTAACCGTAATTTTCTTGCAGAAAAGAAAAAAACATCCTATCAACTTCATCAGTGCTAAGTTCACACTTTGTTTTACTGTGATCTCATGGGATTTCACTGGAACTTTGCAAGATTTCATAGAGCACTTTATTAAACTCAAGAGGGAAATAATGGGCCCATCCTACACATGCCAGATTCATGCTCCCGTCCTGGGATTTGCATCCTGATTGGATGCTTAAAGTCCCTTTACATTAGGATGTGGCTACCGAGGACATTTTGAAGTAAAATCTATTAGTTTTTTGAGATAGAGATGTTCCGTTGATATTTTCTAGTCAGCAGTTCAGATATGCTCCATTACTTTTAAGGGATTCAACATCTGGGTATCATGTCCATTTAAATGGACGGTAAACACCTTGATATTTTTATATAAAATGTTCAGTTATGCATAAAGAAACAACTTTGCACTATAGTTTCATTATTTATCCCCCACCCATTTTCAGGAAATTTAGCTCTGAAAACTGAGCAATATCCGATTCTCAGAACATAAAATTCACGCTCCTGACCTCTCAAGGCTAACTATGCTACAAATATGTCCCTAATTGGCTTTATCAGTTAACAACTGCAAAACAATTCCTTCTTTACCAACTTTATGACAGGGGTTAGTCTTGTTGTCTGCTAAAGCCCAGATTGGCTCCTCCAAATAAAGCAAATTATGGGTTGAGTGTTTTCTAATGAAAACTAATTGCAGTAAAAAGGATGATATTTAAAAAAATAAAAATAAATAAAGACTTGGCTGATATGTTATTCTATAACACACCAGAAATGCATGCAATTATAAATCATTTTCTAAATTACTTTTATTATAATTTTTTCTTCTTTCTCTTGGTATCTTTTGTTGAAAAGTAGGGACATATGCTTAGTAGTGATGTCGCGAACCTAAAAATTTCGGTTCGTGAACGGCGGACTCGAACTTCCGCAACTGTTCGCGAACCGCCATTGACTTCAATAGGCAGGCGAACCGCCATTAACTTCAATAGGTAGGCGAATTTTAAAACCAACAGGGACTCTTTATGGCCACAATAGTGATGGAAAAGTTGTTTCAAGGGGACTAACACCTGGACTGTGGCATGCCGGAGGGGGATCCATGGCAAAACTCCCACAGAAAATTACATAGTTGATGCAGAGTCTGTTTTTAAGCCATAAAGGGCATAAATCACCTAACATTCCTAAATTGTTTGGAATAACGTGCTTTAAAACATCAGGTATGATGTTGTATCGATCAGGTAGTGTAAGGGTTACGCCCGCTTTACAGTGACAGACCAAACTCCCCGTGTAACGCACCGCAAACAACCACAAACAGTCCATCTGCACAACCACGAGATAGATAGATTTGATAGATAGATACATAGATTACATAGATCAATAGATGCAATATACATTTGATAGATACGATTGATAGTTAGATAGATTTGATAGATAAATAGATAGATTTGATAAATACAGGTGGCCCTCGTTTTACAACGGTTCAATTTACACCGTTTCAGAATAACAACCTTTTTTTCCAGTCATGTGACTGCTATTGAAAAGCATTGAGAAGCAGTGGATTTATTAAAATAGCCAGTAGGTGGAGCTGTCCGCTTGTGTTGCAGCAAAGCCAAGCAAGCTAAAATTAATCAGTTTAACCAGACCTGAGCTATCGAGCAGATTTCAAAGGAAAAATATCTTCCTGTCTATGAATCAGTCCAGATTGGAATGCATAGAAAGAACTGTTTGCAGAAAAATGCAAGTGAAGTCTGTGTTGTGTGATTATTTTATTAGGTTTATAATGCTGTTTAGCAAATGTTTTTGTTAATTTAACTTAGTTTAATTATATATTCTGTGTTGTGTGCTTATTTCATTAGGTTTATAATGCTGTTTAGCATTTAAAGTCTTCCTTTCAAAGCTTTAAAAATAATGTATTAGGTGTTACTTATGACAATTTTGAGAGGGGCCTGGAACCTAACTCCCTCACTTCCCATTTACTTACATTATAAACTGGGTTTCAATTTACAACGGTTTCGATTTACAACCATTCCTTCTGGAACCTAACCCCGGCGTAAACTGAGGGCTACCTGTATATAATTTCCCAGACAGAGAATTACAAGACGTGCGGTCTGGGACCCATGGTAAGGTTCCCAGAGGCAGTTGCGGCGCCAGGGGCGGTGTATATGGCATGGATTTTAGGAACCGGGAGATGGAAAAAGATGCTTGGTCGGTCCTCCTACTTCAAATTTGGGGCACTGCGCGTGCAATCTACTGTGCCACCAGATATGAGTGGTGTGTTAAGTAGTACTATTCTTAGCAGTTTAATCCCTGTTATGTGCCTTTTTTGTGGTTTGGGTTTTGAAGCCACAGTGCAGCACCAGATGCCAGAAAAGATAAGTCACGCAAGTCATCCGGCATTCGAAGATAAAATACAGCAGCGTGTGGACCATTTTTAGCCCAAGGCAGCTCATCTCATCAGGCCTTTTTTACTCTAATGTATCGCCCAATGTCAGTCCCTTCGGGATCCATCCCTCATTCATTTTAATAAAGTTGAGATAATCAAGACTTTTTTGACCTAGGCGACTTCTCTTCTCAGTGACAATACCTCCTGCTGCACTGAAGGTCCTTTCTGACAGGACACTTGAAGCGGGGCAGACCAGAAGTTCAATTGCATATTGGGATAGCTCAGGCCACAGGTCAAGTCTGCACACCCAGTAGTCAAGGGGTTCATCGCTCCACAGAGTGTCGAGATCCGCAGTTAATGCAAGGTAGTCTGCTACCTGTCGGTTGAGTCGTTCTCTGAGGCTGGATCCCGAAGGGCTGTGGCGATGCATAGGAGTTAAAAAGGTCTGCATGTCCTCCATCAACAACAAGTCTGGAAAGCGTCCTGTCCTTGCCGGCATGGTCGTGGGATGAGGAGTATTACTTTCATCTCTTCCCCTGTTAGATTCCCGTTGTGCTGTGACATCACCCATATACGCTGTGTAAAGCATACTTTTTAATTTATTTTTGAACTGCTCCATCCTTTCCGACTTGCGGGAATTCTGTAACATTTCAGTCACTTTATGCTTATACCGGGGGTCTAGTAGCGTGGACACCCAGTACAGTTCGTTCTCCTTCAGGTTTTTTATACGAGTGTCCCTCAACAGTCACGACAGCATGAAAGACCCCATTTGCACAAGGTTGGATGCTGAGCTACTCATGTCCCGTATCTTGTCCTCACTGATCTCACTGAAGGTATCTTCTTCCCCCCAGCCACGTACAACACCACGGGTACCAGATAGGTGACAGCAACGAGCACCCTGGGATGCCTGTTGTGCTTGGTCTTCCTCCTCCTCCTCAAAGCCACATTCCTCCTCTGACTCCTCTTTCTCACAATCCTCTTCCTGCGTTGCCGCTGCTCCAGCAAGCGATGCTGATAAGGCTGTTTCTGGTGGTGATGGAGACCACAGCTCTTCCTCTTCACGCTCATCTACGGCCTGATCCAGCACTCTTCGCAGAGCACGCTCCAGGAAGAAAACAAATGGTATGATGTCACTGATGTTGCCTTCGGTGCGACTAACTAGGTTTGTCACCTCCTCAAAAGGACGCATGAGCCTACAGGCATTGCGCATGAGCATCCAGTAATGTGTCAAAAAAATCCCCAGCTCCCCAGAGGCTGTCCTAGCACCCTGGTCATACAAATACTTGTTAACAGGTTTTTCTTGTTGGAGCAGGTGGTCGAACATTAGGAGTGTTGAATTCCAACGTGTCGGGCTGTCGCAAATCAAGCGCCTCACTGGCAGGTTGTTTCGCCGCTGGATATTGGAAAAGTGCGCCATGGCCGTGTAGGAACGCCTGAAATGGCCACACACCTTCCTGGCCTGCTTCAGGACGTCCTGTAAGCCTGGGTACTTATGCACAAAGCGTACAATCAGATTACACACATGTGCCATGCACGGCACATGTGTCAACTTGCCCAATTTCAATGCCGCCACCAAATTACTTCTGTTGTCAGAAACCACTTTGCTGATCTCCAGTTGGTGCGGAGTCAGCCACTGATCCACCTGTGCATTCAGGGCGGACAGGAGTGCTGGTGCGGTGTGACTCTCTGCTTTCAGGCAAGTCAACCCCAAGACGGTTTGACACTTCCGTATCCGGGATGTGGAATAGTACCTGGGGAGCTGGGGGGGTGCCGTTGATATGGAGCAAGATGCAGCAGCAGAAGAGGACTCAGCCGAGGAGGTTATGGAAGAGGATGGAGTAGGAGGAGTAGAGGAGGTGGCAGCAGGCCTGCCTGCAAGTCGTGGCGGTGTCACCAACTCCTCTGCAGAGCCAGGCATTCCATGCTTGGCAGCCGTCAGCAGGTTTACCCAATGCGCAGTATAGGTGATATACCTGCCCTGACCATGCTTTGCAGACCAGCTATCAGTGGTCAGATGGACCCTTGCCCCAACGCTGTGTGCCAGACATGCCATTACTTCCTTTCGCACAATCGAGTACAGGTTGGGGATTGCCTTTTGTGCAAAGAAATTTCGCCCGGGTACCTTCCACTGCTGTGTCCCAATAGCTACAAATTTTTTGAACGCCTCAGACTCCACCAGCTTGTATGGTAAAAGCTGGCGGGCTAACAGTTCAGACAAGCCAGCAGTCAGACGCCGGGCAAGGGGGTGACTTGGTGACATTGGCTTCTTACGCTGAAACATGTCCTTGACAGACACCTGACTGTGGGCAGATGAGCAGGAACTGCTCCGGAAGAGAGACGGATTGGCGGATGGTTGAAAGAGGGCAAGGAGCACAGCAGTGGTTGACGTGGCTGAAGATGCTGGACCAGAAGGAGGATGGCGGCTTTGAGTTTGTGTGCTGCTTGTCCTCATGTGTTCATCCCATAGGCGTTTGTGATGTGAGATCATGTGCCTTCGCAAAGTAGTTGTACCTAGGTGGGTGTTGGACTTCCCACGACTCAGTTTCTTTTGGCACAGGTTTCAAATGGCATTGCTGTTGTCAGAAGCAGACACATAAAAAAATGCCACACTGCTGAGCTCTGCGATGACGGCATTCTGGTGGTGGCAACAGCATGCGTTGATTGGCGTGCTGTCTGGCTGACCCCGGGTGCCGATGCATGCTGTCTGACTGTGCCACTAGCTCCTTGCGATGACCTCCCCCTGCTTCCAACTCGTCTCCTCCTCCTGCTCCTCTCTGTCTCCCCATCTGAACTTTCCACCTGTTCTTCTTCTCTTCTACCGGGCACCCACGTGACATCCACGGACACATCGTCATCATCAACCCCTTCACTTGTATCTGACAACTCAACAACGGAAGCAACGGCGGGTACAACATCATCATCATCATCACACCGTGCGTCGTCCATGTCTGTAATGCTGCCTGACTGAGACATATCACAGTTATCTACATCCTCTGTCAATGATGGTTGCGCATCATTCATTTCTTCACACTGAGGTGTACATAACTCCTCTGACAGATCAAGTGAGGACGGCTGTGGTGCTAGTGTCGGTGGTGGCGGCAAGCGGGCGAGTGGTAAGTTGAGAGGTGCCCGAAGCTAAGCTAGAGGAGGAGGATGGTGCGTCAAGGTTACGAGCGGAAGCTGTAGAAGATAGGGTGTCCTGTGTTATAAAGTCAACTATTTCATCAGAACTTTTCGTATTCATGGTACGTGGCCTAACACTGGGCATTATTCTATGGCCAAAGGGAATCACAGCACCATGACCACGACGGCCCCTGCGGGTTGGCCTGCTCTGCCTGTCATTTTTTTTTCAGTTAGTGCTACTATGCGTGAGTGGGCACAGTATACGCTGTGAGCCTGACACAAAAAAACAGACTGATGTTTCACAGTCAAAATAGTTTTTTTATTTTTAAATGTACACTTACACTACTATTAAACAAGATAATATGAGTGGTGTGGCACTGAGCAAGTAGGCACAGTATATGCTGTGAGCCTGACACACAGGCTGGCAGTGGCAGGCTGGCCTGGCAACTGAAATTAGATTACACTAGCAGACTGATGTAAAAGTTTTTTTTTTTAATTTACACTACTGTTACATCAGATATGAGTGGTGTGGCACTGGGCAAGTGGGTCTGGCACACACGCTGGCAGGCAGGCAACTGAAATTAGATTACACTAGCAGACTGATGTTTCACAGTCAAAAAAGTTTTTTTTTTTTAATTTACACTACTGTTACACCAGATATGAGTGGTGGCACTGAGCAAGTAGGCACAGTATATGCTGTGAGCCTAACACACAGGCTGGCAGTTGCAGGCTGGCCTGGCAACTGAAATAAGATTACACTAGCAGACTGATGTAAAAGTTTTTTTTTTTAAATTTACACTAATGTTACACCAGATATGACTGGTGGCACTGAGCAAGTAGGCACAGTATATGCTGTGAGCCTGACACACAGGCTGGCAGTGCCAGGCAGGCAACTGCTATTAGATTACAAAGAAAAAAAACCTGACTGATGTAGCCCTAAAAATGGATTTTTGGGGTGCTGTCCTTACAGCAGAGATCAGATGAGTCCTTCAGGACTGTAGTGGACACTGAATACACTAGCCTAGCTATCAATTTCCCTATAAAATCAGCAGCAGCTACACTATCCCTCCTCTCACTAAGAATGCAGGATTAGAATGAATCTAAAATGGCTGCTGCCCAGGAGCTGGGAGGGTCTGGGAGGGAGGGAGTGTCTGCTGCTGATTGGCTGTAATGTGTCTGCAGACTGTGAGATACAGGGTCAAAGTTTACTCAATGATGACGAATAGGGGGCGGACTGAACATCGCATATGTTTGCCCGCCGCGGTGAACGCGAACAAGCTGTGTTCGCCAGGGAACTGTTCTCCGGCAAACTATTCGCGACATCACTAATGCTTAGGAGCTGGCCCATTTCATATATGGAATCATTTTTGGAACAATGTTATCCATTTGCAAGAACACTAGATGGTAGCACTATTTGGCAGCAGTTGAATGCAAGGACACAATTCAAAAACCAAAAGAGAGACTTAGGGGTCAAATTATCACGCTCTGAATAGAGCTTGATGCCCTTGTTACCGCTGCTCCATAACTTGTCCGCCTGCTCTGAGGCCGCGGACATCAATCCGCCCGATCCTATACGATCGGGCTGATTGACACCCCCTGCCTAATCTGCAGGGGGTGGCATTGCACAAGCAGTTCACTAGATGCTGTCGGCATTTATCAATGTGCGGGGGACATGATACGCTACATTGTATCATGTCCGCTCGCACTTTGATAAATTGACCCCTTGGAATGCAATTGACACAGAAAACAGGGAGTTCAGCAGCAATTGAATGCAGGGACAAAATTCTCATACCAAAAGAGAGATTAAGGGGTCAATTTACTATTGTGCGGACGGACATGATACGATGTAGCGTATCATGTCCGCCACACTTTGATAAATGCCAGCAGCGTATCATTGCACCAGCAGTTCTAGTAAACTGCTGGTGCAATACCGCCCCCTGCAGATTTGCTGCCAATCGGCCGCTAGCAGGGGGTGTCAATCAACCTGATCGTATTTGATCCGGCTGATTGCTGTCCTCCACCTCAGAGGTGGTGGACGAGTTAAGGAGCAGCGGTCTTAGGACCGCTGCTTCTTAACTTCCGCTTTAGGCGGAACTGAAGCAGAATGGGTCGGAAGCAGCAACCGCTGCTTCATAAATCGACCCCCACGAATGCAATTGACACAGAAAACAGGGAGTTTGGCAGCAGTTGAATGCAGGGACACAATTCTCATACCAAAAGAGAGGGCTTATCTATCAAGACCGCTGCTCCATAACCTGTCCTGTCCGCCTGCTCTGATGAGGGGGACAGACATCGCCGGAAATCAACCCGATCGAGTACGATCGGGTTGATTGATTGACACCCCCCTGCTGGCGGCCCATTGGCCGCGAGTCTGCAGGGGGCGGCGTTGCACCAGCAACTCTTGTGAGCTGCTGGTGCAATGCTGAATACGGAGAGCGTATTGCTCTCCGTATTCAGCGAGGTCTGGCGGACCTGATCCGCACTGTTGGATCAGGTCCGTCAGACCTTGTTAAATAGAGGCCATAGAATGCAATTGACACAGAAAACAGGGAGTTTGGCAGCAGTTGAATGCAGAAGCAAATTTGATAATAGAAGTAAAATACTCTGTCTGAATCACAAAAGAAAATGTTTGTTTTTCATATGCCTTTAATGTTCCTGTGAAATTCTTCAATTATTGTAAACAGCAAAAAAGCATTAACCCCTTCCTGCCATCCTAACTGTGTTGGGCTTTAGCCCCGTTAGGACAGCTGCTTGCTAATTGGGATCACAGACTGGAGGCGATGCCAAGCATCATAGGTACGATCACGTGATTTTAATGTTTACTAATTTGTTTACATTGTTACTTTGTTCTGATGTAGACAAATAAGTCCTGTCAGGAAAGTGTTAATGACGACAAGAGTATTGTATAAGAAGGGATTACAAATTAACTTTTAACATTTACTATTTTAAGGTTTCTATAGTAAACAAATACAATTTATAATACACTGCACTATGCTGATAAATATGTTTACAATGTTCTAGTTGGTGAGTTTTTGAAAAAATTTCAGATTATTACTCCTATGGATGCCTTTGGCCACACCCTTTAGCTAATCTTAGAGTTAGAAATTGCCAGGTCTACATGTAAATGACGCATATCTAGATTGTCTTATTAATGTCTAACCTGCTTTTATTTCTCCTGAAGGCAAATGTACAGTTCAATGTATTTACAGTCCCATTTACAGTGTAGAATTAGCAGGCTATGGCAGGTGTGTCACTTTCTTCTTTTAAATGAGCAGTTATCCCTAGGCCATTGAGAATAATTATTTATCCATCCAAGAAGATAGATTTGTTTAGTGTTTAAAGGGACAGTAAACATATTTATGATTGTGCGAGCAGACATGATACAAATTAACGTATCCGCCGCACATCGGCACATTGTGAACTGCTGGTGCAATGCCGCTCCCTGCAGATTCGCGGCCAATCAGCCGCTAGCAGGGGGTGTCAATCAACCCAATCATATTCGATCGGGTTGATTTCTGTCAATGGCCTCAGACTGATGCTTCATAACTTCTGTTTCCGGCGAGTAAACACCATTCGGAGCTTGATAAATATGCCCCCTTGTATTTACAAGAGATTTCTATTGTCTTCCTATAGAATAACAGCCAATTCTAATTCTTTTTTCTATTGCCAAACTCAAACTCAAACCCACCAGTTTCCATTTTTGAATGAGCCAATCCAGGCTTGAATCTGCAGATAATAAGACTATCTGTCATTATGATAGTATAACTAACATTGTTTTGCTGTTCGTTATCTGTTACAGCCAATTGGGGGATGATATGTAACAGGGGTAGCCTAGAGAAGACTGCAGGGTGGTTTTCCAGGTCTGAAAATGTGAAAAGCCACACTTTTCAGCACTAAAATACATGAAAATTAGCTAAATAAATAATTAATCTATATTGCAAAGTTGTTTTACTAAATAAACTTTTTATATTAAAATCTCCAGGTTACTAGTATCAGTCACTTGCTAACTCTCATTTATATGGAATAGGTAACTTTGAAGCCTCTAGTTGTTAAAAGAAAATGAAAGGAATATTAAACTCCATGTTGACTTAACCATAAAATGTTTCATTAAAAAGAAGCTGCACCCAGGTGGTAAATCACCATAGAACACCGGTTTCAAACCTGTCCTCAGACCTCCCCAACAGGCCAGGTTTTCAGGATTACCTTGGATGAGAGCAGCTAAAATAACCAGGTTTACTAATCAGCTGATTATTTCACCTGTGCTCTAGTTCAGATATCCTGGCCTGTTAGGGAGGTCTGAGGATTTAAAAGCAGTGCCATAGAAGAACAAGCTAACAAGTTATTGAGCTGGTGTTCATTCCTGAGAGTCTGCATGTATTAGAAACATTTGTACAATGCACGTTTATTATTTATTATGCCCATTTGTTCTGTAATTCAACTCTTTTAAATTGTGTATTTTTAACACTGCTTCCAGAAAATGCATCTTGCAAGACTCTGAACACTACCATTTTTCATAATGATTGCTTGATCAGTGTAGGAGAGCATTTATTTCTGTTCCTAACTTTCCACAGCAAAGGAAATAATACCTACTGTACTGTAAGATGCTTCTCAAGGAACATGCCCTTATAACACAAACAAATACAAACACGCTAACATGGAAATTTAAAGTATTTTAAAAGTTTTTGTATGCGTGTAGATTTAAGTGACATTAAAGGGACAGTGTACCGTAAAATGTTATCATCTTTAATCAGTTCCCAGTGATCCATTTAGCAGCTAGAGCGTATTAAAGGGAGACTCAGGTCAAAGTTTATATGCACATAGAAGAATGACATATTTGAATATAAACATATTTGCAATATACACATATTGGCAAAAATGCTTCTAGTAGAAATTGTCCTTGTTTTAGTTTTGGCATTTCTGTCTGCACATTCATGTGAAGCTAGATTTCCTCATTGCACAAACATTTCAAATACTGAAGCTGCTTAGAGCACCAGTGGGGTTTGTATCATGTCAGCAATTACCAAATTTAGTGAAAGTGTTGGGAGCGCCACAAAAATTATAACCTCAAATGTGAGTGTTCAAAATATATACAGTATATCTGTGTTATATGAAGCTGCTGTTATACATAATATACGAGAAATTGAAAAACAAACTAACAGCGCTTGCAATGTGTAATAAATGTATGTGGAATCAAGTGAATAATTTGAAACAAAAGTTGAATATAAAAAAATAAATATTTTATTTATTTAACTTCTATCATATACAGAAAAGTTAATCGTTGTGTCTGCTGACATTTTACACATATAGTTTAAAAATATGAGGAAATTTAAGCAGACTAAAACATTTCTCTGTGCTTTAAATAAATCATGCAAATCACCAATATTATCACAATGAAGGAAATACCAAAACAATCATTGTAGTGAGACCGAAGTCTAAATGGCCACTGCTAGACCATATAATCTAAAACACCAATACAGTTGCTATCTGCTAAAGTTAAAAAAACTTTTTAAAAAAAACTACAGGGTCAAATGGAAGCAAGTAACAGCTCACTTGTCTGGCCAGACAATACCTGTGTGTTCACCGACGCGTTTCTGGGTCACGCCCCTTCCTCAGGTAAGATGAAAGCTTGATGTGGCTTGTCTTTAAATACCCTGATTTTATTACAAGACCAGAGACTCCTATTTTTATGCATTACTCTTTCTTTACTACTCAATGCAGCCTTTTAAAGAACAAGATATATAAGATAACATAACATACACATAATAAGGACATAACATAGGCTTATTATAGTGAGAAAAAACAGCCAATCAGCACAGAGCATAGACTATAAACAGAGCACCCAATTAACATACTTCCTCTTTCTTTTTGCTGCTCACTCAGATAAGTAGTGCAGTCATAATATTATTATTAAACGTTATCATTATTGTTCTTATTGATATTTTATCCCTTTATCGTTTTTTTCCGTTTTCTGTTTACCACATTTGTAATTATAATTTGTTTTCTCTTATATATGTATTTCTTCCGTTTTTTTCTCTTTTCCCTACCCTCATGTTTTATGCCTCTATCGAACCTTTAACTTACCACCTACTGACTTTCTGCTTCAAACTCTAATAACTCCGTTTTCGCTCAGTGTCTTATCACCCCTCCTGCATGTCTTTTTTCTCACAGTCCGTCCGCCATTTTGTGGGCCGTCTCTCCCACCCACTACTGCCGACGTAATAATCTTGTCTCCTGTCAGCTGTACCTCTGCTGTGAACCGAGTGGTAACTTTGTATCTTTCCCACTCGGTCCTGATATTTCCTGCATTATACTTTAAAAGCTTTCTCCTCAGCCTCTGTGGCCATCTTCTGGCAGTTATAATTCATTACATTTACAGTGTATATATTTTTTGTACTAAACGTACTAAGGTTATTTATTTGAACCAAATATTTTACCTCAGGGAAAAAATTCTTGCCTGCCCTCTCAATAGTCTGTTTTGTCAGGCCCTTTCATTTATATATTTTTCTAAGTTTATACATAAAAAACTTTTTTGCTTACAAGGGAGATTTAATATTCAATTTATTAATTCTAATAGTTTTGCTTCACATTGTTTTTTCACAAAACATTATAAACAATGTCTGAAGCTCAATCTAAATCACCTCCCTTGACCTTGCATACAGTACAATCGATGATTGACTCCTCTATGAATAATTTATTTAATAAAATGACCTCTTTGATGGGAGAGAAACAAAGAAAAATATCTTTAAAAAGAAAGAACCCATCTATTGCTTATAAGGCAAGTAAAAAACTTATCGAAAAGTCTCGCCAATGTTTAACTGAGACTAATATTCCTCACAGCAAAGGAAGGAAAACAGCTGTTAGCAGAACCCTGCACCCTGAGGGTAACCAAACAGGGGATACTCATGTATGCAAAAAATTAAAATTTAAGTCAAAAACTAATATTGATAATCCATCTTCAGATTCTGAGGAATCAGATGGTGACGAATACACTGATATCAATTCAGATAATCTAAATGATTCGGATAATTCCGATGGCTCTCCGGCCGCTAAAAAACCTAAAAAGAAAGCCAGAAAATCTGTTGAATACAGTGAGGATGAAGAGGACTTTTTAGATTGTTTGGGTAACCCTAGGTTTAAACCTGATGACTTACACCATCCCCGGTCCGCCGAGTGGTGTCCCCCCCTAGATTTGGCTAAATTTATTGACCACCAGCTACGTAAACCCCTAAAAAAGCAAACCCGCAACAAAATGAAAGCCGAATGTCCTCGTCCCCTGTTACCAAAGAACGCTTCCATCACCCCTGAAGTTGACCCCAAAATTTTAAAATTCATTGGTTCTCCAGGATATAAATTGAAAAAAGGAATTGATAGATCCTGGAAAATTTGCCAAGATAAACTTTTAGATTCAGTTGGTCCCCTCACTAAGCTATTCGAATTATCTGAGCAAGGTGTAGCCGAAAATTGCCCTTTGGACCCCTATGTGGTCAGAGAATGGGTTCAAAGACTCCTGTGTTTTATTGGGAATACGAATTGTGCAATGTCTGGAGAAAGAAGACGTAATATCTTGAGGAAAATAGACCCGAAAATTTCTGACTTTTCCTCAAGTAATATTGCTTCAGACAACAAAGGTCTTTTATTTGGAGACTCTTACTTAAAGGACTTAAGCCAATGCGTAAATACTTTCTCTAACCTAAATAAAGTGAAAACATCCGTTAAGAAATTTTTTTACCCCAACCAGGGTTTCTCCGACAGGGCCGGGAGAGGCAGAGGCCGCTTTCCCGGCCGCCAAACCTTCTTATCCAGGTCTCATTACTATCCCCAACAATCACAATACCAACACCAGTTTCAATCTCAATTCCAAAGAGGTTACTCTGATCCATCCACCTCCTCCTTTTTTCCAACAAGAGGTCGCCCCTGGACTCAGAGAGGTTTTAGGACCAGAGCCAGAGCTAGACAAGCTCCAGGTAAGTTCTTCATTTCCCCTCTACACCCTTTCTTTCCCAGAAAAAATTGGAGGCAGACTCGCCCTGTTTACTCAAAATTGGGCTGCAATTACTTCAGATCCTTGGGTTTTACAAACTGTATCAGGTATCCTCATAGAATTCATTTCTCCCCCAATTCAAGTATGTCTTCCCCATCCAATTCAATTTTCTCAAGAGGACTCTCTTTTGGTCAAGAGAGAAATTTCTTCTCTCTTCTCCAAAAAAGCAATTCTTCCAGTCTCCCAGCCTCAAGATTTTTACCTAAGCAATTTGTTCTTGGTAAAAAAGAAAAACAATCAATTCAGACCTGTCATAAACCTAAAAACGTTAAATACCTTTGTAGTTTACCATCATTTCAAAATGGAAGGTATTCACTTATTAAGAGAATGTCTAAGAGGAAACGATTGGTTGGTTCGATTGGATCTCACAGACGCCTATCTAACCGTTCCAATCGCCCAAGAACATTGGAAATTCTTGACTTTCCGTTGGGAAGACCAGTTTTGGAATTTCACTTGCCTTCCCTTTGGTCTGTCCTCTGCTCCTTGGATTTTCACCAAGTTACTGAAACCTGTAGTGGCCTGGCTGAGACTCCGAGGAGTTCGTCTAATAATTTATTTGGACGATATTTTGATTATGGACCAAGATTTCCACTCCCTTCAGAATCATCTATTTACCACAATTTCTTTGTTAGAATCATTAGGTTTTATTGTGAACAAACAGAAATCAGTTCTCTTACCCACAAAATCTTTGATTTTCTTAGGCTTCAAAATCAACTCAATACTCTCTACTCTGAGTCTTCCTTCAGACAAAGTAAAGAATATCAAAAAAGAAATTTCCAAAACTTTATCCAAAGATTTAGTTCCCATCAGAACCATAGCCAGAATAGTAGGGTTACTATCATCCTCTATTCAGGCTATTTTTCCTGCTCCCTTACATTACCGAGAACTTCAGAGACTAAAGATTCTTCATCTGAGAAAAGGTTTTTCTTATTCTCATTTGATTCCTTTGTCTCTAGAAGCCAAAGAAGAATTGTCTTGGTGGCTCTCTCATTTAGAAGCCTGGAATGGGAGAGCCATCTTTGGCAGAACTCCGGATTTCATTATAGAATCCGATGCCAGTCTTTCAGGCTGGGGTGCACGCTGCGGCCCTTCCATCACCGGCGGCAAATGGACACTGGAGGAGAAACGTTTCCACATCAATTGTTTGGAATTATTGGCTGGCTCGTTTGCAGTCAAAAGTTTTGCCAAATTTTCTTCTCCAGTTTCTATTCTCCTTCGCATGGACAATATTTCAGCAGTACGATATCTCAATCGTTTAGGAGGCACCAAATCAAGGAATTTGTCCAACATTACCAAGGAATTTATTCACCTTTGTTTAGACAGGAATATTTCGATCAAAGCGGAATATATTCCAGGTCTATCAAATACAGCTGCAGATTGGGGATCTCGTCATCTGACAGATTCGAGTGATTGGAAATTAGACAGGAAAATGTTTCTAATCCTCCAATCTCTCAGAGGTCCCTTTTGCCTGGATCTTTTTGCATCCAGGACCAACTTCCAGATTTACCCATACTTCAGCTGGCGCCCAGACCCGGAAGCTGCGGCCATAGATGCTTTTCTGCAACCATGGCCCCCCAAGAAAGCTTATGTTTTCCCTCCTTTCTCCATGATCCCGAGGACAATTTCAACAGTCCGCAGGGATCTCCTATGCCTGACTATAGTGACTCCCCTTTGGCCAACCCAATCTTGGTATCCCTCCCTCTTGGAGATGTCCACCAGTCTCCCAATTCTTCTTCCTCCACTTCCTCACCTATTAGTCAGTCCGGAGGGCGAATTTCACAGTCTAATTCTCCAAGGCTCTCTGTTTCTGATAGCTTGGACAATTTCAGGGGACCCTGGTCTCTCCGAGGCCTTTCGGAGAGAGCTAGATCCCTCATTCAGGACTCTTGGGCTCCAGGTACCCGCAGATGTTATTTTGCCGCATGGTCAAAATGGTCTAGCTGGTGCTTGCAAAGGGATTTGGATCCCTTTTCTGCGGATTTAACCGAAATCATTAATTATCTGTCACACCTCTTTGATTCAGGCCTTGCTTACAGATCAATTAATGTCCATAGATCGGCTATCTCTGCCAGACATCATCTTATCAATAATTCACCTATCGGTAAACACCCTTTAGTCTGTAGAGTTCTTAAAGCCATTAGATTAAAACGTCCTCCTGTTCCCAAACACAAATTCTTCTGGGATGTAGACCTAGTTTTCTCTCTTTTCAAATCCTGGCCAGCTAATAACTTGTTGACTTTAAAACAACTTTCCGCTAAACTCGCTACCCTTCTTTGCCTTATTTCTTTCAGAAGGGTATCAGATGTAAAAGCATTAGATTGGAACTCTAAACGTTTCTCCCCGGAAGGAGTCACCTTCTTCCTTTCTCGCAGAACAAAAACTTTATCTACTTCCATCTTTTATCCTTACCTGTCTTCTGAACCCTCTTTGTGTGTGGTCGAATGCTTAAAGTCATACGAATCTAGAACTCTGATATTTAGGAAACCTATCCATGATCAACTGCTTATTTCTTTTGTTCCCCCCTATGCTCCTATCACTTCTACCTCTATCGCTAGGTGGGTTAAATGGGTCATGAAAGAAGCCGGTATTAACATTTCTTTCACAGCTCATTCTGTTAGAGGTTCCGCTGCTTCGAAAGCCTTTTTAAAAGCGGCTCCTCTCCAACAGATATTAAATGCTGCAGACTGGTCTTCAGACTCCATCTTCAAACAATTTTATTTCAGACCCATTCAACATGCCTCGCTTAATTTATTCTCCTAACTACTTTAAACTTGCATAAAAATAGGAGTCTCTGGTCTTGTAATAAAATTCCGATTATCCTAGTATGTGAAGGTATAATCTAGATTTTATTAAAGACACAGAGACGAGTATTTTCCCTCCGCACATAGATAATGGTGTTTTTTCCCACCCTAATAACCGTCATTATATGTTACTAACTCTTATATTTTTTAACAGTATCCATGTAAATCCAATCCTTTCTCATCCTCTGGATTCTTCCCGTCAATTCAGAAATCTCAACCTTCTCTCACTGAATCCTGGACACCTGCGTTATCTTCTATCAAATTCAACATCCCATGGGATTTCGTTCATCATTTCTACAAGAAGTTGGCGTTCATTACCCTCTGTTGTTTTGGACTTTTTGGTTTTCTTATGATGTTCAATATTTTATTCCTTTTGAGCATCAATTAGAAAGAGGAAGTATGTTAATTGGGTGCTCTGTTTATAGTCTATGCTCTGTGCTGATTGGCTGTTTTTTCTCACTATAATAAGCCTATGTTATGTCCTTATTATGTGTATGTTATGTTATCTTATATATCTTGTTCTTTAAAAGGCTGCATTGAGTAGTAAAGAAAGAGTAATGCATAAAAATACTCGTCTCTGTGTCTTTAATAAAATCTAGATTATACCTTCACATACTAGGATAATCGGAATTGTGTCACTTCCTTTTAAGCAATAGCGAATAGGATTAGCATACTCATTTGATTGATATATCATATATCACTTCCTGTTGGGGGATAGCGAATAGCATCAACACACCTGTATTTTTAAAACAAAATAACAAACTGGATTCCAATTTTGGCTGGAATGTTAATTTAAGTTGTTTACAAATAGATCTTTTAACTTTATTATGTGATTTAAAATGGCTGATTTGCCTGATGTATTCCCGCCTATACTGAAAATGTCTATACTTAAAGGGACATGAAACCCATTGTTTTTCTTTCATGATTTGGAAAGAGCGTGGGATTTTAAATAACTCCAATTTATTTCTATTATCTTTTTTGTTTCTATTTGTATCCTTTGTTAAAAAGTATACCTAGGTAGGCTCAGAAGCTGCTGATAGGTGGCTGGCTGGCTGCACATTTATGCCTCTTGCTATTGGCTTTCAGCTAGTAGTGCATCACTGCTCCTTCGATACAAAGAGAATGAAGCAAATTAGACTATAGAAGCTAATTGGAAAGTTGTTTAAAATTGTATGATCTATGTAAATCGTTAAAGAAAAAAAGTACTGGTTCTAGAAAACCTAAATAAGAAGCTGCCAATTAAATTACTTTGTGGGGAGTTAGAGATATAGCTATTCATATTCAATTGCTCTCTATACATTCTGGCTTTTGTGTAAGCAGAGATAAGATAAAGAAGCCAGTGTGCACAGAAATAAGTGTGTCTGCTCTCTCTAAAAGCTCAGCCTATTTAAAAACTAGAAAAAACAGCAATTTCATATAGAAAAATAAACCATGAGAAACATTTTCCCAAACATCTTATACCCTACAACTTACTGGAAACTCATTAAGGGAAAACAATTTTACAGTACACTGTCTCTTTAATATATGTCCCTTTAAACATTTTTATTTCTAAAGAAACAGTAATAACATATATACTGGAGCCCTCAACTTAGAGCTGATTGTTGCTGGCAGGTGAGGGGTTAAATCCACTGAAAAAATATAAATAGTAGGGCTGGGGACGAGTATTGGTAGCATTTTAGGGAAGGGCTATCTACTGCTGTTCCCCAGTTACCTTCTGTTTGTTTAGTATTTTTTGATGGAGTAGCACTTGTAACCCAACATATAGGGCTAGATTTATCAAGCTGAGGTGGACTGGGGCACATATACACGCCCCTGTCCCCCGCAGCTTGGCTCTGGTGGGGCGAATTTCCCCGGAGGAATTTACTATTCCACACGAGCGCTATTTTGCGCTCGCGTGCAATCCCACCCCCTGCCCGTGCAAAGACAATCACGCACGAGCAGGAGCTGTCATTCTCTCCGGTCGGACTAAACCGCAGAAATTGAATTTCGCCACCTTAGAGGTGGCGAAAGTTTAGGAAAGCAGCGGTCTGATGACCGCTGCTTGTTAAATACGGCAAGCAGGTTCTCTTGTGAGAACCTGCAGCCATAGGGGCTCAAAGGCTGGCGAAAGCCTTTGATAAATCGACCCCATAGTGGTCTAAAAAGTCAAATTGACCTGTTCATTAAAATTTTTTTTTTTTTTTTGTTTCAAAAGAGCTTTATTGATAAAAATTTAGATTTACAACGTGTACATGAAGGCTTATCTGTACAGACAATATACAAAGAAACAGAACACGTAAAGAAAAACATGTTAATATAAACTCATATGAAGACTTTTACAAAGCTCTTTCTTTTTCTCTTTTCTTCTCTTTTAACTACTTAAATTGCTTTCTGGTCGAATTATGTACTTTGCCCATAGATTCCAGTCGTTAGAATCCATGTCTCATTTGGTACACATATCCAATAATACAGTTTAAATAGCCAGGTATGGCAAAAAGGGGTAGGGACAGAGGGGGAGGAAGAGAAAGAAAAAAAAAAAAAAAAAGGGGGGGGTTTGCAGTCTCCTATTTCTAGGTCTCAGCCCTTTTATATGGTGCCCTTCCAAGTTGCCAAGATCAGTTTGTGCATGTCTAATTTGTCTGTTTTAAGATAATGATGTCATGAACGCTTCCGTTCATCGCCGTGTCGCCGCGGCTCCCGGAACTTCTCTGTGTCTCTGACGTCATGTTGCTTAGCAACATGACGCTTCCTCTCACACCCTCTGATGACGGTTACGCTCCTGCCCTTTAAATCTCGGCGGGAGATCTGAATCTGGGCCCGTTTGTTTGTTTCCCTGGATTGTGAGTACCATATCAGTTTTGTTCTTCTGTGTACCGACTTCTGCCTGCCTGACCAAGCCTCTTGCCTAATCCCTACTTGCTGATATTTGGACATTGACTTCTGCCTGCCTGACCTTGCCTGTAGCTTTTACCCTTTTGCTGATACTTGGATGCCGACTTCTGCTTGCCTGACCTTGTCTTTTGCCTCTACCTTTTGCTGATATTTGGATGCCGACTTCTGCCTGCCTGACCTTGCTTTTGCCTTTACCTTTAAACCCATTCTTTGATAAACAAGACCTGCTTAAAGGGACATTTTACTTTTACAAGCTGCAAAAGAGAACTTTGCCTTTCTGTTTGTTATACACCTGCTTAAAGGGACATTTTACTTTTACAAGCTGCAAAAGAGAACTTTGCCTTTCTGTTTGTTATACACCTGCTTAAAAGGGACATTTACTTTTACAAGCTGCAAAAGAGAACTTTGCCTTTCTGTTTGTTATACACCTGCTTAAAAGGGACATTTACTTTTACAAGCTGCAAAAGAGAACTTTGCCTTTCTGTTTGTTATAAACCTGCTTAAAGGGACATTATACTTTTACAAGCTGCTAAAGAGAACTTTTCCTTTGTTTTACAAGCCTGCTAAAGAGGACCTTTTTCAGAAGCTTCAAGTAAGAGCATTTCCTTTTTGTTCTTTGTACTACTTAAAGGGACGTTTTATCCTTTGTGGCTTTCCTGCATTCTGGAACAATATTCATTTTTGTTATCTTCTAATCTGCTTCCTGAGTGGGTCACGTCCTGGATATTTCTCAGTGTGCTAGCGTGTGCTTTCAATTCACGCTAGCAGTTGGGTTACATCCCGGATTGATTCCAGAGCGGCTGACATTACAAACGGGCGATAAAAATGGACCCCACTGAATTATCTATGGCCGTGGCTCACCAGGGACAGCTCTTGGGTTCTCATGCCACTCACTTGCAGTCTCTGGACACTAAACTTGATCAAATTACTGCTCTATTACAAAATTTGGTTGCTACCGCACCTCCCAATCCTAATCCCAATCCAAATCCGATTGAGGCATTACCTCCTCCGATTCCTAACAATCAGTCTCAGGTACAACTAAGTCCCAGGATTCCTCTTCCGGATAAATATGATGGGAATCCTGAAGAATGTAGAGGCTTTTTGAATCAATGCCGTCTTCATTTCCGAAATAGCCCTACTCTCTTTGCTACTGCCTCTTCTAGAATCACGTTTCTTATTTCCTTAATGAAAGGAAAAGCCTTGGCTTGGGTGTCACCTTTGCTAGAAAAGAATGATCCTATACTGTTGGATGTTGATACATTTCTATCTACATTCTCAAACGTATTCGATAAACCTGGAAGGTCATCCGCTGCTGAAGCTACTCTCCTGGATTTACGTCATGGAAATCAACCAGTCTCTCAATATGCAATTGAGTTCCGCACCCTTGCCTCTGAAACCACTTGGAATCAGGGAGCACTCAGAGCCGCTTTCCGTAAAGGACTTTCTGAGCGTCTCAAGGATGAATTGGTGTATCGTGAACTTCCAGAGTCCTTAGAAGCCTTAATAAATCTCTGTATCAGTCTCGACGCCAGGTTTCGTGAACGCCAACAAGAAAAGGATAGAACACAGAGGACTTCCACTCGAACTCCTTTTCGTTTAGCTCCTCGTTTTTCTAATCCAGTCACTCCAGCCTCTCCTACTACTGATCAGGCTGAACCCATGGAAGTAGGAAGTATAAAATTAACTGAGACTGAACGCTTGAGAAGACGGACTCTTGGCTTATGTCTGTACTGTGGCCTTAAAGGACATTTATTAAGGGATTGTCCTACTAGGCCAGTAAAAGCCAGGGCTTAACTCTAGTCCAGGGAACTGAGTTAAGCCAAAATAGTGGTCATTCCCTATACAAGAAACTCTTTGTTCCAGTAACTCTTCTAATTGGACATAAGAAGATCTATACCCAAGCTCTAATTGATTCTGGTGCTGGAGGTGTGTTCATTGACTCTACATTTGTTTCTACTCATTCTATACCCTTACTAAAGAAGGAGTATTCCATTTCAGTCTCTACGGTCAGTGGAGATCCTTTGGGTTCTGGATACATTCAGTTTTCTACTCAACCCTTAATCCTCACCGTAGGAATACTTCATTCTGAGACAATTTGTTTCGATGTCATTTCCACTCCGCAATTTCCCATTATCTTGGGATTACCCTGGCTCCAGATTCACAATCCCATTTTTTCTTGGACTTTCGGTGAACTCACTTCCTGGGGATCTACATGCCAGACTAAATGTCTTCAAAAGATTACTAAGTTACCACTCACTATTGCTCTCACAGTTGAAACTCCGGAATCCTTACCTATGCATTACCATGACTTTGTGGATGTCTTCTCCAAAAAAGAAGCTGAACGTCTTCCTCCTCATCGCCCTTTTGATTGTCCCATTGACCTCCTTCCTGGGGCTGCCTATCCTCGAGGCAAGACATATCCACTTTCTAAACCAGAAAACATGGCTCTGGAAGAATATATAAAAGACAATCTGGCTAGAGGATTTATTCGACCCTCCTCTTCCCCTGTAGGGGCCGGTTTCTTTTTTGTGGGAAAAAAGGATGGCGGATTAAGACCCTGTATTGATTATCGTGGATTGAATCAGATTACCATCAAGAACAGTTATCCTCTGCCCCTTATTCCTGAACTTTTTACTTATCTTCAGGGAGCCACCATTTTCACCAAACTCGACCTACGCGGTGCATACAACTTGATCCGTATACGCAAAGGAGATGAGTGGAAGACTGCCTTTAACACTCGATTTGGGCATTATGAATATTTGGTCATGCCCTTCGGGCTATGCAATGCTCCGGCGGTTTTCCAGCATTTTGTAAATGAGATCTTTCGTGATTTTTTGAATATTTTTGTTATCATATACCTGGACGACATCTTAATTTTTTCTCAGAACCACCAAGATCATGTGCACCACGTCAAGAAAGTACTTCAACGTCTAAGAGAATTCCATCTGTTTGCTAAACTGGAGAAATGTTCTTTCCATCAAAAATCCATACCCTTTCTGGGTTATGTAATATCGGCATCTGGATTCGAAATGGACCCTACTAAACTTTCTGCCATTTTGGATTGGCCTAGACCTGATTCTTTGAAGGCTTTACAACGTTTCCTAGGCTTCGCCAATTATTACAGAAAGTTCATCAAGAATTTTGCTACTATTACTTCTCCTCTTACTTCTCTCACAAGAAAAGGACAAAACTGTAAAGTATGGCCGTCTGAGGCTATAGAAGCTTTTGAATCTCTCAAAGAAGCTTTTTCCTCAGCTCCTATCCTTCGTCATCCAAATCCTGAGTTTCAATTTATTCTGGAGGTGGATGCTTCCTCTGTTGCTGCTGGAGCTGTTCTGTCTCAACGAATACCAGAGACTGGAAGGATTCATCCTGTTGCTTTTTTCTCTAAAAAATTCACTCCTTCCGAATTTAACTATGACGTAGGGAATAAAGAGTTGCTTGCCATCAAGATGGCATTGGATGAATGGAGACATTGGCTGGAAGGTACTTCTTTGCCATTTACTATACTTACTGATCATAAGAACCTTCTGTATCTCCAAACAGCCAAACGACTAAATTCCAGGCAAGCACGCTGGTCATTATTCTTCTCTCGGTTTCACTATAATTTGTCTTACATACCTGGTTCAAAAAATATTAAAGCAGACGCACTTTCCAGACAATTTCAAGATACCCCAGTTCCTGAGTCTGGTACCATTCTCCAACCTCATGAAGTCATTGCCCAGTTAACAACTTCTTGGTTACAAGAATTACAGTCCGCTCAAGAGCATCTTCCTTTGTCCTGTAAACCTCCCAATGGTTTACTCTTTGTTCCTGAACGCCTTCGTTCCAAGATTTTATTTTGGGCTCATGATAGTCCCCTTTCTGGACATCCTGGCATCAGTATTACCACTCGAAACCTCAAACAACATGTCTGGTGGCCTACACCCTCTCAAGATGTGAAGGATTACGTCTCAGTATGCACACAATGTGCCATGAACAAAACTCCACGCCAACTTCCTTCAGGATTACTCCAACCATTGCCTATACCCCACCAGCCTTGGACTCATGTATCCATGGACTTTATTACCGATCTTCCCTTGTCCACTGGGAACAATACTATCTGGGTGGTGGTCGACAGGTTCACTAAGACGGCTCATTTTGTACCCTTGCCAGGATTACCATCTGCCAAAAGACTCTCTGAACTTTTTATTCTACATATTGTAAGAATCCATGGATTTCCTCTAGATATTGTTTCAGATAGAGGGGTACAATTCGTTTCTCGATTTTGGAGGTCACTTTGTAAACATTTTGGTACTACTATATCTCTCTCTACTTCTCACCACCCACAATCGAATGGTCAGACTGAAAGAGTAAACCAGTGTCTTGAAACATATCTTAGACATTATGTGGATCATTATCACTCTAACTGGACTTCTTACCTTCCTTTGGCTGAATTGGCCCATAATGCCCGGTACAATTCCTCCCTTCAGACTTCTCCTTTTCATGCAGCTTACGGATATCAGCCTAGGACATTCCCTTTGCATACTTCCTCCACAGTGAATCCTGCTTCTGATCTTACAGCCCGAAGATTAACTCGACATTGGCAGAAGATACATCGTATTCTTTCTGTAACTTCTAGACGTTACAAGTTCTTTTCGGATCTTCGACGGAAGAAGGCTCCCAAATATCGCCCTGGTGATAAAGTTTGGATTTCCTCTCGATTTCTTCGCCTGAAACAACCTTCTAACAAATTGGGACCACGATATGTGAGTCCTTTCCGAATACTGGGTCAGGTATGTTCCACTGCTTATCGGGTAGCTTTACCCAAGTCTCTCAAAGTCCATCCGGTATTCCATGTTTCTCTTTTAAAACCTGTGATGATTAACAGGTATTCTAAGCCTTTTTCTAAACCTCCACCGTTATTGGTGCATGGACATCCTGAGTTTGAGATCAGCCATATTCTAGATTCCAAATTGCGGGGCAAGAAATTGTATTATCTCATTCATTGGAAGGGTTATCCAGTCACGGAACGTTCTTGGGAACCTGCTCATCAAGTAAATGCTCCTATATTGGTCAAGACCTTCCACAAGACTCATCCTGATAGACCTGGTCCTGTCCCCCGGAGGGGTCCTTGAGGAGGGGGTGCTGTCATGAACGCTTCCGTTCATCGCCGTGTCGCCGCGGCTCCCGGAACTTCTCTGTGTCTCTGACGTCATGTTGCTTAGCAACATGACGCTTCCTCTCACACCCTCTGATGACGGTTACGCTCCTGCCCTTTAAATCTCGGCGGGAGATCTGAATCTGGGCCCGTTTGTTTGTTTCCCTGGATTGTGAGTACCATATCAGTTTTGTTCTTCTGTGTACCGACTTCTGCCTGCCTGACCAAGCCTCTTGCCTAATCCCTACTTGCTGATATTTGGACATTGACTTCTGCCTGCCTGACCTTGCCTGTAGCTTTTACCCTTTTGCTGATACTTGGATGCCGACTTCTGCTTGCCTGACCTTGTCTTTTGCCTCTACCTTTTGCTGATATTTGGATGCCGACTTCTGCCTGCCTGACCTTGCTTTTGCCTTTACCTTTAAACCCATTCTTTGATAAACAAGACCTGCTTAAAGGGACATTTTACTTTTACAAGCTGCAAAAGAGAACTTTGCCTTTCTGTTTGTTATACACCTGCTTAAAGGGACATTTTACTTTTACAAGCTGCAAAAGAGAACTTTGCCTTTCTGTTTGTTATACACCTGCTTAAAAGGGACATTTACTTTTACAAGCTGCAAAAGAGAACTTTGCCTTTCTGTTTGTTATACACCTGCTTAAAAGGGACATTTACTTTTACAAGCTGCAAAAGAGAACTTTGCCTTTCTGTTTGTTATAAACCTGCTTAAAGGGACATTATACTTTTACAAGCTGCTAAAGAGAACTTTTCCTTTGTTTTACAAGCCTGCTAAAGAGGACCTTTTTCAGAAGCTTCAAGTAAGAGCATTTCCTTTTTGTTCTTTGTACTACTTAAAGGGACGTTTTATCCTTTGTGGCTTTCCTGCATTCTGGAACAATATTCATTTTTGTTATCTTCTAATCTGCTTCCTGAGTGGGTCACGTCCTGGATATTTCTCAGTGTGCTAGCGTGTGCTTTCAATTCACGCTAGCAGTTGGGTTACATCCCGGATTGATTCCAGAGCGGCTGACAAATGATATCTCTCTAGTGTAATAAGTTCTGTGACTTGGCTCCTCCACTCCTCTACAGATGGTATGTCTTGGGTTTTCCATCTTTTAGGAATAAGTTTTTTCGCTCCGGTCAACATAATCATTAAGAGAGCCTGTCTAGTCGGGTCTTTAATTTTAGGCAAGGATCAAAATAGTATACTCTCCATGCTGTTGGGAACATGAGTGTTTAGTAGGTTTGAGATTATAGAAAATATAGTCGCCCAAAAACCCTTCAGTTTAGGGCATGACCACCAGATATGTGATAATGAGCCTTCTCCCCCGCATCCCCTCCAACAGGTGCTGTTGAGAGAAGGAAACATTTTATGGAGCCTGGTTGGGGTAAGGTACCATCGGCTCATAAGCTTGTAGTGCATTTCCTGTATATTGGCAGATACTGAGGAACGTTTTGTGAGTTCAAAGGCTTTTATCCAATGTTCTTGCTCAATAGTCTGAAGTAGCTCTAAGTTCCATGCATGTGTATAGGAGGGTAATGTTTTTTGATCGTCAGAGGAGATTATTCTATATAAGAGAGAGATAAGGTGTCTCGGAGTGTTCGGGAGGACACACAGTCCCTCAAAGGGGGTGAGTCCGCGTCCCAGATCACCCCTGAATTTGTGATGAGAGATAAAGTGAAGCAGTTGATTAAAATTGAGCCACGAGGAGAACAATTCTCCGTGTGTCTCGGCTAATTGGGCTTGCGTTTTAATGACATTATTTTCCCTAAGGAATTGCATGGAGCCCACTCTCAGATTGTAAGGTTGTTTTAGTCTACAGCCTAATTTACTATATGGGAGGTCCCTGTTTTCATTTATCGGGGTGAGAGGGGAATATCGTGATGAGATGTGGGTGCTAGTTGCCAGTATTTTATCCCATTCTGATAGTGTTTCTGCAGTTATAAGGTATTTATGTATGTTTTTTGGTCTGTGTGCAGTATGGGTCCAGGCTAGTATACCCATATTGTTTAGGGAGAAAATTTGTCTATCTAGATGTAGCCAAGCCTTGCTTGTATCGTTGTGGGACCACTCTACTATTCTTTGTAAGAAAATTGCTGTCCTATATACTGAGAGGTTTGGTAGACCCAAGCCCCCTCTATCTCTAGGCATGTACATTGTCTTTTTGGGAATCCTAGGTCTAACATTTGCCCATATATAGCTTTCTATTATGGATTGGAGCTGTTTAAGATATCCAGCCGGTAATGGGATTGGTAAGGCCTGAAGAATGTAAAGAATCCTAGGAAGGATATTCATTTTGAATACTCCTACTCTCCCTAGCCAAGAGATGGGTTTGTTCCTCCAGCTAGACAGATCCCTGGTAATGTCGTTTTTTAAGGGGGTATAGTTGTGTTTAAATAAGTCCTGAACACTTGGTGTTAGTTGTATTCCCAGGTATTTAATCTTGTGTTGCGCTATTGGTATGTGGTATTTTAAGTTCAAATGGAGTATGTGCTGTGGTTTGGTATTAATATTCATTATTTCTGATTTGTTTATATTAAGAAGAAAATTCGATACCCTACCATATGATTCCAATTCTTTCAATAGTTCAGGGACGGAAATTTCTGCTTTAGATAATGTAAAGAGAATGTCATCCGCATATAGTGCTTGTTTACACTCCATGTCCCCGATCTTAATTCCTGTAATCTTATTATTTAACCTAATTTTACGCGCGAGAACCTCAATGGAAATAGCAAATAATAAGGGTGATAAAGGACAGCCCTGCCTCGTTCCATTAGAAATACAAAATGAATCAGAGAGAGTTCCGTTTACGCGGACCCTCGCATTGGGGGCAGAATAGAGTGCCATTGACATATTTAAGAAAGGTTGCGGAATTCCCATCTCTATCATGGCTCTTCGAAGGAAGGGCCAGCCCACCCTATCGAAGGCCTTTTCCGCGTCTGTTGCTAGTAGGGCCATAGGAGTTCCAGTTTCTTTGGCATGATTTATTAGTTGTATTACTTTCGTGACATTATCTCTTGCTTCCCTCCCTGGAATGAACCCTACCTGATCCTTATCTATTAGGTCTGGGAGAAATTTATTTAACCTGTTCGCTAGGATTTTGGCCAGAATTTTCATGTCTGTGTTGATTAGGGAGATGGGTCTAAAATTACTCGGACTAGTGGCTGGTCTACCAGGTTTGGGCAGGACCGTGATGTGAGCTTCTAACAGGGTTCTAGTTATATTAGGGTCTTCTCTAAGGTCATTAAATATTTTCAACAGATGAGGAGATAGTACCTCTCCACACTTTTTGAAATAGGTGGAAGGGAGCCCGTCAGGCCCCGGGCTTTTACCAGATGGAACATCTTTGATTGCTTGTTGGAGTTCTTCTATAGTGATTGGACTAGAGAGGGAGTCTGCTGAATGTATGTCTATATTTGGGAGGTGAAGGTCTTGGAAGTAGTGGTTTAATGTATCTTCCAATGAGGGATTATCCTGTGTGGTATTTTCCTTTAAGTTATATAGTTTGTTGTAATATTTACGAAATGTATCAGCGATCATGGGGCTATCTTTCACTACATGACCCTCCGGTGTGTTGAGAGAGTGTACATAGGTGCTCAGCTGCTTGCGCTTTAGGCTTCTAGCCAAGATTTTGCCGGGTTTGTTTCCCCCTTCATAATAGTACTGTCTGAGAAACAATGCTTTTTACTGATGTATTTTTATCAGATGCTGCTTAAGTGCTAATCTATTGTCTGTGAGGTCAGCTAATACTTTTTTGTCAGAAGGGTTCTGTTTATGGGCAGTTTCTAATGATGTAATTGTTTGTAAGAGAATTGCGTATGTTTCCCTAGAAATCCTATTTAGAAAGGACTTACGTTTTATAAATATGCCTCTTACTACTGTTTTGTGTGCTTCCCATTCTAGTTGTCTGGATGAGGATGTTTGTGAGTTTATCGAGAAATATTCCGTTATACTCTTTTGGACAGATTCCAGAAATGTTGGGTCACTGAGCAGTGTATCCTCTAGTCTCCATACTCTGTGTGTTAGTGGGACATCGGGCCAAAGTATGCTACAAGTTACAGGGGCGTGGTCTGACCAAGTGATGGAACCGATGGAGCACTCATTTGTGATAGATAGACCTTGTTGGTCTGTATAGATATGGTCGATCCTGGTATAGCAGTCGTGAGGGTTAGAGTAAAAGGTATAGTCCCTGTCTGACGGATGTAGCGTCCTCCATGTGTCGTGTAATGTGAGGTTTTGAAGTATATTTCTGATTATTTTTAGTTTTTTGTTGGTTATGCTTGATGTGCCCTTTGAAGAGTCTATATGGGGTTCTAAGGATAGATTGAAGTCTCCTGCCAAAAACACCACCCCCTGGGAGTTATCTAGAATTAAATTCGCTATCTTTTTAAAAAATCCAATGTGTGTCTGATTTGGAGCATAAATGTTGATGAGAGTGATTTGGTGTCCATATAGTGATCCCTTCAGTAATATATATCTGCCATCAGGGTCTTTTTCGGTCTGAAGGATGTTTATGGGTAATGCTCTGTGAAATATAATGCCTACTCCTGCCTTTTTATTAGGCCCGGAAGCAAAAAAGGCGGATGGATATTGTGTATTGTACCATTTAGGCTCTTTCCCTCTCTGAAAGTGGGTCTCTTGAAGCATGAGTATGTGACTGTTAAGTTTGTTCAGGTCTCTAAAGTCTATGGAGCATTTGCCCGGGTTATTTAACCCTTTGGCATTTATTGTGGTCAGTCGTATTGTGTGGTCTTGGAATCTGCTGGTCTTGGTTTGCATTTTGAGGGAGAGAGCAAACACACACAAAAAAAAAAAAAAAGAAATAGAAGAGGGTTTAGTTAGGAAGAAGGGGTAGGTTAGATGTTTCAGAGGATCTCAGTAGGGACCTCTGTTGAGAACTGTAATGGATATGTGTATTACAGTGGTTATATGTAAAGTACGGCGATTTTTTTAGGCCGCAACAAGTATAAGACAAAATTAACAATTCTTTAAATTACTATATTCAAAGCAATAAATACAACAAGTTCAACAATTGGGGTGAGTACACCCATGTTAGGCAAACAAAAGGAAATAACCTGATAAAATGTATGTTATAAACCCAGCAAAATGAGGACAATAAAGGGAAGTAAATGAAAGAAAAGGTAGGGAGGGAAGGAGAAAGAAAAGGAGGGGAGGGTAAAGGAGAAAGCTATCAGGGGTAAGGAGAATAGAAAGGGGTAGGGAAGGGAATTTTGGGGTAGAGAAAGTTGGGAGCATGAGGGGGATACTTGAGGGGAGAGAGGGGTAGAGAGAGAGTGGATGGGAAAAGACAAGGCAAGTGGGGTATGGTACAGTACACCTATGATAATTATATAACGACTTTTGATATTGGGTATCTGTCCTCCCCCCTTTGGAGGCATAGTTTAACAAGGGTAAGGCCTCCAATCAGTGTTAATTTTTCTGCAGCATACCTATTTTCCATAAACATCTCCTCTGGTTCTTTTATGATTTAACAATGGAATTGCCTAGATAAGTTTTTGTGGGAAAGATATAAAAAGGGAGAGGAGGTATGGAAGACAGGGCGAGAAGGTTATTAGTATATGGAGTGAAGGGGGAAAAGAGGGTGTTGGGGTAGGAGAGGGACAAAAGCGCAAGATGTAATCTATTATATCAATAAGGCACACTTTTGCTAAGTGGTTTGTATGTACAGTGCATGCAAAAATTTCCAAACAAAACTTAACTAAATGTCCCAATTAGAGATTTGTAGTGACCTCCATCAATGGAGTTCAGTGAAAATGTCCTGCAATATGGGTCTCTTAAGATGACTTGGTGTTCCACTTTGGGAAAAGTTCTTTGTTCCTACCTCCTAGTGGGGGATGGATAAATGGGGGATTAAGCCCCACCACATCCTTCCTCTCAAATCAGATATTTTGACATTAACATATATAACAATTAAAACAATCCCCCCCATCTCTAAGGCAATCAAAGTACTTATCTAGACATCTCAGGTGGAAAGTTCCATGTGGACAGCTGGCCTAGCCGTTCCCGGTCTTGGTGGCTGATGTGTAGCTGGTGTAGCAGTCTCCGGTAAGGATATGTCTTTAAAGAAAGATTGTAGATCCGTTCCTGGTTTATATATGACTGTTTTGTTGTTGTGGTTTACAATGATAGATACTGGGAATCCCCATCGGTATTGAATTTTGTTTTTCCTGAGATGGGATGTTATATGAGAAAGATCTCTTCTCTTTTGTAGAGTGACTGGCGAAAGGTCCGTGAAGATTTGTATTTCCTCCCCTGCGTGTGTGATGGGGTGTTTGACTCTGGCTCCTTTGAGAATTTCCTCCTTATCCTTGAAACTTAACAATTTAACAATTATGTCTCTAGGAGGGGCCTTCGGGGGAGGCTTGGGCCTGAGTGCTCTGTGGGCCCTTACAATGGGGATTTCCTTCGCTGTGGGGGTGTCCTTGATTACCCTAAAGAGGGCTTGTAGGTATCCTTCTATTGCTGGAGGATGTATTGTTTCAGATATCCCTCTAAATATGAGATTGTTGCGTCTGCAACGATTGTCCAGATCTTCTACTTTGTCTGTAAGATAATAAATTTGATCTGTTTGGTTCCGTATATCTTCTGTATTGAGCTTTAAGTTGTCGTTGATGGCGTCATGTTGCTCCTCTATTTTTTTTACTCTGTTGTCCAGGGCACCCATATATTTTCTAAGGTCACCAAACAGGTCCCTCATTTCTTGTAAAACTCCCTTTATATCCTCTTTGGAAGAGAGGTGTTGCAAGTCATTTTTGGTGATGTATGGGGTATGCGGGGGTTCAGCTTGCAAGCTTTTAGCTGCAGTAACATTTTGATTATTAGCCATAATGTCGCTTGGTGTAGTTGCCTTTAGATCAATTGGTTTTAGAAATTGGGTTAGTGGGTTGGAGGAATCAGATTTCCCTGATTTAGCTTGCCTCTTAACAGGCATTACCTAAGGCGTATACACTTGTGAAAAGAAGTATGAAAGGGAAGAGGAATGTAGCTGTTTGTTATTAAGTTTGAAATTCCTGTTAGGGTCTCTTTCACACTAGCATGCCAGCATAACAAAGTCCCATGTTTAACAGTCTTTGAACACAGAGGTGTTTTATTTAATATAAGGGAGTAATAAGACAGTTCCCGCCAGGGTTTTTGCTTTGTTCTGTTTTGAGGCCTGTGTGCAGTCCAATGTATGCTCCTAGCCTGTTACATTTACAGCCTCTGTGCACCTAGGCCTTTCCAGATCGGCCCGTTTCAGTTCCCTCCTCACCGGATCTATGCTGTATGTCTCCGGCTGACAACAAGACTGTGGGGCTAATATTAGTAATCAGGTATCGTATTATTTGTACCCTGTTTGAGACCAGCTATTATAGTGTGGCGTATCTAGGGCTGAGCGTGGTTCACACGCGGCGCGTTGTCTAACATGTGCGGCTCCTCCGTTATTAGCCCCTATCTGTCTTTGACCGCTTTATTAATCTTACCGGTCAGGCGTCCGGAGGTGCGTTGACGAATATTTGTGGCGGATGTCAGTTACTTGTGTGCTGGGAGCAGGTCACTTGTTTGATATGCGGCCGTGCCGCGGCAATCAGCTCTCCGGTAATGGCGTCGTGAATGTTCTTGTTTTGGCCGTTCAGTTGTCAGATATTGTGTGCAGGGCTTTCCTTAATTTGTCCCACAGGTTTGAGTAGGGGAAGAAAGGGGTAATGCTGGGTTTTGGCTTATATTGCCTACATGCAGGGCCGGATTTGCCATTAGGCACAGTAGGCATGTGCCTACAGGCGCATTGCAGCAGGGGCGCCACAAGAGTCAGTGTATTTTTTTTTTTTTTTTTAAATACTGTATATATTTTTTCAAATTTTATTTTAGTAAAATAAATGTGCCGCTGCGCTGGCAAAACAAGCTATTGATCCGGTGTGCTGGGGCCGGGTTGGAGGAACAGGGGCCTCATGTGACTTGAGTGACAGTCTACACTGCAAACTTCTGTCTCCCTCTTGGCTGCCGCTCCCGGGTCGCCCTGACACTCACTCATCACTTCCTAGTCCAACCACTCCCAGCTTCCTGTCTCATTGCACGCGCGGGAATAGTGAGACAGGAGACTGTGAGAGAGGGAAGCAGCAGCGGGCTGAGCTTGCTTGGGGACTCGGGAGGCCAGAGTCTGAGGGCGCCGCAGCAAGAAGTAGTTAGGTTAGGCGACTGGCAGCACTCACTACAGTCGGCAGGCAGCAGCAAGGCAGGATAGGACTAGCTAGCCTGGTTGGTCACTGCACAGACTGTCCAGTCCCACTCCACAGAGGTAGCCGAGCTTTCTTCTAGTGTGCTAATGTTATTGTTCATTGTAGCACAATTTACACAGCATTTCACATAATGAGTTAACTAGATAACAGGCTGGGTTTAGGTTAATAAGTTTAAACAAGAGATAAGGCTTGCAGCATGAGATCCAGGCACACACACAGTCAGTGGAGACAGAAATCTCTGTGACAACTTCAACAGAGAACGCAAGTAAGTGCACAAGTATATTATTGCTGTTGTTGTAGTGCAGATAGTGTACTGGCATTAGATCAGGGTAGCCATGAGATCATGTACATTATGTACAGTTGCACTTCTCTTGGTCATTTAATACAATATGATTACTGCTCATTACATTGTGTTCTTCTTGTTACTGATGCAGTATGGGTCACTTTTTCAAGTGAGTTCCCAAAAAGGAAGACTGTGCAGAACAGACTGTATATTTAATGTTGATCAATAGCATATCACAGGATTTGTTGTGTGATTTCTCATTTACCATGAAAGTGTTTAAATGTGTTTTGTAGATATTGCTCCAATAAAAAACATATTTTTTTAATGAATAATAAAAATTTTAGGAAATACAAAAGACAGCATATAGATCACACTGACAATTTCCATCAATTTTTGATAACGGTTTTCAATTGTATGGCCATTTGAGTTAAGTTAAAGGGACATAAACCCAAAATTATTCTTTCATGATTCAGATAGAGAATACAATTGAAAACAACTTTCCAATTTATTCTACTATTATCTAATGTGCTTCATTCTCTTGAGATCCTTTGTTGAAAAGCATATCTAGATAGCCTTAGTAGCTGCTGATTAGTGGCTGCACATATATGCCTCATGTGATTGGCTCAACCCTGTGCATTGCTATTTCTCCAGCAAAGAATATCTAAAGAATCAAGCAAATTAGATAAAATAAGTAAATGGGAATGTTTAAAATTGTATTCTCTATCTGAATCTTGAAAGATTTTTTGGGGGTTTAATGTCCCTTTAAAAGTGTATTGATTTTTGGTGTAGCTTCCATTACAACAAATATTGTATAATAGGTGTGTGTGTGTTAGTTTGTGTATCTCCATAAAAGGGCATGTGGTTTAAATTGTATTGCAATTTGTTTTTTATTTACTCTAAAAGATTGCTTTTGCTGCCTTTTTTTTGGACAAATTGATTTTAAAATTGAAAGTCAGCTTTATTTAAGTATTTGTTGAATCAGATAAGCTGATCTAATGTATTGGCTTTAATGTTTTACATCTAATATTTATTTTTAGTTGTCCTAAATAATAATTAAAAAAATCCTCATTTTTTTTTCACTTTTTTTTTTGGGGGGGGGGGGGGGGGGCGCCTCAGATTTTTGTGCCTACAGGCACCTGAGATGTAAATCCGGCCCTGCCTACATGGGGTATTGGAGCCCTCTCAATGTGCGGCCATTTCCCTGCCTGGCCAGACTCCACCCCCCGTTCATTAACATTTTTAAAGCAAGCCAGGATATTAACTATAATAACTTTTTCTTGTATTTCATACAAATTATTCATCTAATATGGTCTTTATATTTTGTCCTTACAAAAGGCAAAACATCATATGAAACCCCATTAAAACAAATGAATGAGATCCAGACCACTGGTAGTAATGGAATGCAATATAAACGTATTAAGATGTTACATGATTTTCTTTTAATGGAAGTCAAAGTGAATAAACATTTACCTGTGATTTTTAAGGGATTGTCTGTGTCCACTTATACAATTGTCCCTATGATAGTAAAGGGACATTCCAGCCAAAATTGTAATCCCCATAAATGCATTTCAGTTTTGAATAGAAGCATTTTGTAATATACAGGTATTCGTAAAAATGCTTCTAATAAAAGCTATAGCTGTTTCGAAAATGTATTTAAAGGGACACTGAACCCAAATTATTTATTTCATGATTCAGATAGAGCATGCAATTTTAAGCAACTTTCTAATTTACTCCTATTATAATTTTTTCTTCATTCTCTTGCTATCTTTATTTGAAAAGCAAGAATGTAAGTTTAGAAGCCAGCCGATTTTTGGTTCACAACCTAGGTCGTGCTTGCTGATTGGTGGCTAAATGCACCCACCAATAAACAAGTGCTGTCCAGCGTACTGAACCAAAATGTCTGGCTCTTTAGCTTAGATGCCTTCTTTTTCAAATAAAGATAGCAAGAGAACAAATAATAATTTATAGTAGAAGTAAAGTAGAAAGTTGCTTAAAATTGCATTCTCTATCTGAATCATGGAAGAAGAAAAAAATTTATGTTTAGTATCCCTTTAACAACCAAGGATGTGCCAGGAACGTCCTACAAAAAACGGTCATTAACAACCAAGGACGTGCCTGGCACGTCCTCTCGGGTTTCAAGCACTGAAAGCGATCCTGATCGCTTCCAGCCTCTTTCAGCGATGCCTCCATATTGAGGCATTGTGAAATACCCTTTTTAAGCACACTGATGAAGAAAGGGCCACTCTGTGGCCCTCTCTGCATCGGCCAGCAATGGTGCAGATCGTTGGTGGCATGGGAGGGATAGCAGAGAGGCGGGTGGGCGGCCCATCCCTGGAAGTCGAGTTCCTGTTAGTGGGGATGATGGGTCCGGGAGCGCGAACATGTGCAGGTGCGGGAGAGCGTGTGCGGGGGCGGCGGGAGTACCCACTGCACTATGGGACATCTGTAGTGAGAGGGAAGGAGGGAGAGGGATTTATAAGTATTGGTAAAGGGATCTATGAGGGGGAGGGCGGTATGGTACTGGGGGGGGGAGCTACACTACAGAAAATGGGGGTTTTCTTTTTTTTATAAAAAAAAGGGCAATTTTTTAGTAAACTGGTTACTGGCAGACAGCTGCCAGTATCTAAGATGGCAGCCAATATGTTGAAGGGGGAGGCTTAGAGAGCTGTTTGGGGGGAATCAGGGAGGTTGGGGGGTAATGGGGGATCCTACACTTCAGAAAAAATATAAAAATATATATATATAAAAAAACCCTTTATTTTTATACTGGTAGACTTTCTGCCAGTACTTAAGATGACAGTGACAGTTCTGAGGTGGGGGAGGGAAGAGAGCTGAGAGGGGTCAGGGAGGGATCAGGTGTGGGTTGTGTCAGGTGGGAGGCTGATCTCTACACTAAAGCTAAAATTAACCATACAAGCTACCTAATTAACCCCTTAACTGCTGGGTAAAATAAAAGTGTGATGCACAGCAGCATTTAGGGGCCTTCTTATTACCAAAAGAAAAACAGCAATGCCAAAGCCATATATGTCTGCTATTTTTGAACAAAGGGAATCCCAAAGAAGAATTTACAACCATTTGTGCCATAACTGCACAAGCTGTTTGTAAATAATTTCCGTCAGAAACCTAAAGTTTGTGAAAAAGTTAACGATTTTTTTTATTTGATCGCATTTGGCAGTGAAATGGTGGCATGAAATATACCAAAATGGGCCTATATCAATACTTTGGTTTGTCTACTACACTGCGCTAAAGTTAATATTAACCCTACAAGCTACCTAATTAACCCCTTCACTGCTGGGCATAATACGAGTGTGGTGCGCAGAGGCATTTAGCAGCCTTCTAATTTCCAAAAAGTTATGCCAAAGCCATATATGGGCTTAAACATTCTCAAAAATAAAAAAATGAAACCTAATCCCTATCGGCCAGATTACGAGTTTTGCGGTATGAGGGGTGCGGTGTTAACTTGCACGTTATTGTCACCGCTCACTTACCTACAGCGTTGGTATTACAGGTTTTCAGAAACCCGGCGTTAAAAGGCAAGAAGTGAGCGTAGAGCAAAATTGTGCTCCATACCGCACTCCAATACGAATCAGCCAATCAGATTCAAGTTCAATCGGATTGGCTGTTCCAATCAGCCAATCAGATTGAGCTTGCATTCTATTGGCTGATCGCAACAGCCAATAGAATGCGAGCTCAATCTGATTGGCTGATTGGATCAGCCAATCCGATTGAACTTGAATCTGATTGGCTGATTCGATCAGCCAATCAGATTTTTCCTACCTTAATTCCGATTGGCTGATAGGATTCTATCAGCCAATCAGAATTAAGGTGATGACATCACTTAAAGGAACCTTCATTCTTCGGTAGTCGTCGGTAGGAAGAGGATGTTCCGCGCCGGAGGTCTTGAAGATGGAGCCGCTCCTCGTCGGATGGATAAAGATAGAAGATGCCGCTTGGATGAAGATGTCTGCCGATCCGGATGTCCTCTTCTGCCCGGATAGGATGAAGACTTCTGCCGCTCCGGATGCCCTCTTTTGGTCCATCGGTGCTCAGCTGAGTGAAGACGACTCAAGGTAGGGAGATCTTCAGGGGGGTAGTGTTAGGTTTATTTAAGGGGGGTTTGGGTTAGAGTAGGGGTATGTGGGTGGTGGGTTGTAATGTTGGGGAGTGGTATTGTGTTTTTTTACAGGCAAAAGAGCTGATTTCTTTGGGGCATGCCCCGCAAAAAGCCCTTTTAAGGGCTGGTAAGGTAATAGAGCTGTTAACTTTTTTAATTTAGATTAGGGTAGGGAATTTGTTTATTTTGGGGGGCTTTGTTATTTTATTAGGGGACTTAGAGTAGGTGTAATTAGCTTAAAATTCTTGTAATCTTTTTTTATTTTTTGTAATTTAGTGTTTGTTTTTTTTGTAATTTAGTTTAGTTGATTTAATTGTTGGTAATTGTAGGTACTTGTAGTTAATTGATTTAATTTATTTATTGATAGTGTAGTGTTAGGTTTAATTGTAATTTAGGTTAGGATTTATTTTACAGGTAATTTTGTAATTATTTTAACTAGGTAGCTATTAAATAGTTAATAACTATTTAATAGCTATTGTACCTAGTTAAAATAAATACAAAGTTGCCTGTAAAATGAATATAAATCCTAAAATAGCTACAATATAATTATTCGTTATATTGTAGCTCTATTAGGGTTTATTTTACAGGTAAGTATTTAGTTTTAAATAGGAATACTTTAGTTAATAATATTTAATTTATTTCGTTAGATTAAAATTATATTTAATTTAGGGGGGTGTTAGGGTTAGGGTTAGACTTAGCTTTAGGGGTTACTACATTTATTAGAGTAGTTGCGAGGTCCGGTCGGCAGAATAGGGGTTAATACTTGAAGTTAGGTGTCGGCGATGTTAGGGAGCGCAGATTAGGGGTTAACACTATTTATTATAGGGTTTTTGAGGCGGTTTAGGGATTAATACATTTATTAGAGTAGCGGCGAGGTCCGGTCGGCAGATTAGGGGTTAATAAGTGTAGGTAGGTAGAGGCGACGTTGGGGGGGCAGATTAGGGGTTAATAAATATTATGTAGGTGTCGGCAATGTTAGGGGCAGCAGATTAGGGGTACATAGGGATAATGTAGGTGGCGGCGGTGTGCGGTCGGCAGATTAGGGGTTAAAAAAATGTATTAGAGTGGCGGCGATGTGGGGGGGGGCCTCGGTTTAGGGGTACATAGGTAGTTTATGGGTGTTAGTGTACTTTAGAGCACAGTAGTTAAGAGCTTTATAAACCGGCGTTAGCCCAGAAAGCTCTTAACTACTGACTTTTTTCTGTGGATGGAGTCTTGTCGGTAGAGGCTCTACCGCTCACTTCAGCCAAGACTCTAAATACCGGCGTTAGGAAGATCCCATTGAAAAGATAGGCTACACAATTGGCATAAGGGGATCTGCGGTATGGAAAAGTTGCGGCTTGGAAGTGAGCGTTAGACCCTTTCCTGGCTGATTCTAAATACCAGCGGGCAGTAAAAAGCAGCGTTAGGAGCCCTTAATTGAATTGATATTTGATTCAATAGAATCTTAAGCTGATAGCTCAAAGGGATAGCCCACCTAACTTTAAACTGTCATGATTCAGATACAGCAGAAATTAAAATCACCTCTTTACTGTCATGCTATTTTCAGTGTATTTCTTCCTTCTCTTGAATTTCTTTTTCATTAAGAAATGTCATCTTATATGCCAGCCCATTTTATAACACATGTGAAGGGGTTGTTTTTAAAAATAGATTGCAATCATGAGGGGTTAGACAGGTGCAGAGAGAAACCTGACACAGCTCTTAAAGGGACAGGAAACCCCAAAATATTATTTCATGATTTGGATAGAACATACAATTTTTTTTTTTAACTTTTTATTTTATAACCAGCAGTGTAAACAAAGATTACAAATAACACATATTTGGCGCCACGCAGGGCCCAAGACAATCAATAGAGAGGAAAAAAATAAAAAATAAATAAAATACTGGAACCACCAATATTTATTAATGCTGACCAAAATTTCTCTAAATTAAATTGTATACTCTGCGGGGGTTTTTCCTGATTTTACCTTCTTATGATAACAATTTCTTGATCGTTATAACTTTCGTAACACAGAGAAACAAAAAAACCAAAACAAAACAAAAAAAAAAAGAAAAATTAAGTGGAGGGGGGGGGAAGAGAGAAAAAGTAATAAAAAAAAAGATAGGTGTGTAGCTGTAGGAGTTAGTGATCCCTATCCACCTCTATAGCTGCGGCAAAGCAAGTCTGTTTGTAATAACTAAGAACTTGAATTCTCGTAACAGGGTTATTTTTATGTATACTCTAGAAATGTTCCTTATTTTACTTAATGTCGTGGTGGGTTCCTTACCTAGATCTAAATGTTGAATTATTTTATGATCTAGAACACTGAACTAATGGTAAGGCAGTAGCCAATGAAAGGATGGACCAAAACTATATATCATAGCACACACATTCATACAAAACATCATGTTTAAAAAAAACAAAAAAAAAAAAAAAAAAAAAAAAAGGAACCCCCATTAATAATTAATCCATGGGGAGGGGGGGGGGGGTGGGAGGTTGGAAGAGCATCCAATTCTAATCTCCGCGTTTACCAGATACCAAGAAGAACTATTTCTGAATTTTTAAATGGAAATATCAGACAATCAATTTCCCTCTCTTGGAATGTTTTTATAAAGGCTGCCCATTTGTTAAAGAATTTTCTTATATCAAGTTCTTTATCAATATTTGTGTCTCTCTGTTCTAGCATGCATTGTTTCTTTAAATAATTCTTAACTTCAGTAAGAGTGGGTGGATACCTCAGTTTCCATTTTTTGCAGATCAGGTATCTAGTGGCCATGATAGAGAGGTTTACTAATTTTTCGTTACTACACACGATTTTATTATCATTTAGACAGAGAATGATTTGATATAGTGAAAAAGGGATTATCTCAATTTTCAGAACATTTTTAATCCAGTATTCCAGTTTAATCCAGAATCTTCTAATCTTAGGGCAATACCAAAACATATGTGTCAGATCTGCAGCTGGAAAATAGCATTTGGGGCATTTATTGAATTGTTGGTTATGCACTCTAAGGCCTCTCTCCGGGGTGAAATAAGCCCTGTGAAGAAGCCTGAGATGTGCCTCTCGCCATGTAGCTGATGGTGGTGGATGCCACTTTGTTAATCGACATCTGGATAGTTTTGGCTAGGATATTACTTTGGGGTATTAAGGAGGACCATGCCGTTGCCAGCCCTTCCAGACCAGGGGTGGCTTTGTTGGCACTGAGTAGATGGTAACACGGCGATATAGACATAAGACCAATTTTGCCAAGATTTAGCCAGTTTTCCAGCTTTCCTAGCGTCCAATGCCAGTTGGCCTCTTTAACTAGTTCAGCTGTGAAGTGTCTTATTTGCAAGTATGCAAAAAAATCTTTATTAATGAGGTTAAATTCATTCTTCAATTCTTCAAAAGTCTTAATACATTTTATTTCGCTGTCTATCAGAAAAGAGATTTTTACCAGGCCATTATCCTGCCATCGGTTAAAAACCGCTGAATTTATGCCCGCTGGAAATTGTGGATTTCCTATCAAAGGAAGATAACTTGAGATATTACTATTTATTCCCAGGAGTTTAGTTATGTTCCACCATGCTTTTATAGGATTATATATAGTTTTTAATCTTTTGATTTTTTCTGGGAGCTTCTTTGGCAGGCAGTGGATCAAGGCCAGTGGGAGATATGGATCACACACACTACGTTCAAGTTCATTATTAAGAACATAATTTTTAGAGAATATCCAATCCATAATTATACGTGCGAGAAAACTAAGGTTGTAAAGTCTCATATTTGGTACTGCTATACCTCCATATTCCCTTGGTGCAGTAAGCTTAGTAAGGGATATCTTGGATCTTTTCCCTTGCCATATAAATTGTATAAGTGCAGAATTAATTGAGCGGATATCTTTTTCTAACAAAATTAATGGGACATTCTGCAGGATGTAGAGAAGCTTAGGGAGAAGGATCATTTTAAATAGTTCTGATCTTCCAGAAATAGATAATGGTAGATGCTGCCAGTCCCTTAGCTTCTCTTTGATATTGATTAATATAGGGGAGATATTCAATTTGTATAGGTCTCTAAAATTAATCTGTATGTGGATCCCAAGGTATTTAAAAGATTCAGAGACCTCTTTAAATAAAGAGTTAGTGAAAGAGTTGTTGTTTCTCCTTAGCCAGCAGATCTCGGATTTTGATTTATTCACTTTATAACCCGAGAAAGAGCTAAAGTGATCGGTGATTTGAAGGAGTCGTGGTATATTGACCCTTGTATTGGAGAGGTAAATTAAAAGATCATCGGCATATAGCCCGATCTTTATCTCATAATTCCGAATTTTTATGCCGTTGAGTGTTTCTCGAAGCATGATTGCAAGAGGCTCAATTGCTAGATCAAACAGGAGTGGAGAGAGAGGACACCCCTGGCGAGTCCCCCTTTTAATTGCAATCGGGGGCGAGATAGTATCATTTATTATCAGTCTTGTTTGGGAATAATTATGCAAGTTGTCAAGAAATCTGGGAAGATTTCCTTTAATCCCAAACTTTGTTAAGGATGTCAGTATATGATTGAATATTACTGAGTCAAACGCTTTTTCTGCGTCGATAGATAAAATGGCTAAATCTGGGGTGTCCTCTCTCCCCACCTCCGCAGGAGGAGTACTCTGGATATAATCCAGAGTAACAAGAAGTTCTCTGATTTTTGCAGCTGAATTTCGCTTATTAAGAAAGCCAGCTTGGTCTGTGTGGATTATTTTGGGTAAAATGGTCTGTAGCCTATTTGCTAAGATGGAAGACATAATTTTGTAATCAGAATTCAGCAAGGCAATTGGCCTATAAGACTCTTTTTGCGAAGGATCCTTCCCCCCCTTTAAGATCAAAGTTGTAAAAGAGGCAGAGAAGGAGGGTGAGACCGATTTGCCGTCAAGATAGATATCATTGTAAAGATTGGCCAGATAAGGCGTTATTTCACATGTTAAAATTTTATAGACTTCATTCGGGAGTCCATCTGGGCCCGCTGCTTTATTGGAGGAGAGATTAGAGATTACCTTCTCTATCTCTTCTTTTAAGATTGGAGAGTTAAGGCTAGTTATCTCATCGGCTGGAATTACTGGATGGGTGATTTTGCTCCAGAACTCTGAAGCTTTTGCATCATCATATCCTCTACAAGTATATATATCCCGAAAATAGTCTATGAATAGATTAGATATATCTTCAGGTTTTGTTAATTGCTTCCCGTCATGTACGAGTCTTTCTATCGTTGGTTTACTTCCTTCGTTTTTAACTAGTCTGGCTAACATTCTCCCCGATTTATTTCCAAATCTGTGTAGCTTAGCTTGAAATCTAAGTTCTCTGTGTGTTTCTTGAGTCAGTAAGAAAGTGTCCCTACTATTTTTAGCGCGGATGTATTTCGCCCAATTTAGTGGAGATTTTTCAAGTAGGAAGTGATTATATGAGTTAACCAGAGAGTTACATACTTCTCTTTCTCTTAATTTAAGTTTTTTAGATAGCATTGCAGCATAGGCCGTGATTTCTCCTCTAAGCACTGCTTTTGCAGCCTCCCAGAAAATTTCTGGGCGCTGCACGTAGTCTTTATTAAAATTAGCATATTCAGAAAACTTATTTCTGATCCATTTTTTAAATTTAGAGTCGGTATTAAGATGATAAGGAAAAAGAAAGCGCGTCATTTTAGGCCGGTGATAATCCAAATATAGTTCAAGAGAGATAGGTCCATGATCAGATAGAAGAATTGGCATTATTTCGGCTTTAACTTTTGTGATGGATAAACGTTCATCAGTGAGAAAGAGGTCAATCCTAGAAAGGGTCTTATGGGCTTTAGAAAGGCAAGTAAAGTTCTGGACATCTGGATTTTGGACTCTCCAGATATCTCGAATTGCAAGATTATGTTGAATTTTCTTAAGTATTTTAGAGTCTAGATTATCTTTTTTCTGCTTCAGGTGCTTAGCCTTATTCCTAAGTCTGTCTAAGGGGCATTGTGGGGCCATGTTAAAGTCACCCCCTAAGATTAAGTGACCTTCGTTAAGCAAGAGAAGTTTAGATTGCATTAGATTCCAAAACTCTGGATCAGAGATATTTGGACCATATATATTACATAGTGTGTAGATTGCCTGGGCAATCTTAAATTTTACCAGAACATATCTCCCCCCAGAGTCAGCCTCAGAGTGCAAAACCTTTACTTCCGCTTTTTTCCCAATTAGAATGACTACCCCTCTTTTTTTCCCAACACTTGGTGCTATAAAAACTTCTTTAACCCATTGTGCCTTTAATTTTAGAGATTCCTAGAGCGGGAGAAAAACATAGGGGGAAAAAAAAAAGCAAAAACCCATTCACACAAGCAGTCGCAACGTCCCCAACCCATGGGGATTCCCTAGTCATAGGCGTTATCCCTTCTTTAAGTGTAAAAATAATTTTATAATTAAGAATTTATCGTCTTAAAAAAGCTCTCAGCTGTTTGAGCATCTTCAAATAAATGTACGGTGTCATTGACTACAACTCTGAGTTTAAACGGGTAAATTATAGCAGCATGATGTCCCTTATGTATGAACTTGGTACATATGGGAGCTAGCTCTCTTCTTTTAGAAGCTGTATAAGATGAGAAATCTTGAAAGATTAAGATCGTAGCATTGTCTATAAGGATTGGTTGGCTTTTGCGATAATATTGTAATATCATGTTCCTGTCCTGGAAATTCAGTAATTTCGCTATTATAGGTCTCGGGCGTTTAGTGTTTTTATTGTCTGAGCGAGGGTTACCTACTCTATGTGCTCTTTCCACTATGATTGGATGATAAGTTGTGGGAATTTTTAAAGCTTTGGTAAGTTTATCAGATATAAAAAGACTTAGATTATCGTATTGCTTGTCCTCTGGAAGGCCTATAATACGTATGTTATTCCTTCTGGAACGATTTTCCAAATCCTCTAGTCTGTCATAGATTTTTTGCATATTATTACTTGAGGTCTCAATTTTTGAGCTGTGTATTGTTGTTAAATCATCTAGATCTGATATTCGTTGTTCCATATCCTGAATTCTAATCGAAAATTGCTTAATCTCTTGAGATAGTGACATAATATCTTGTTTAATCTCTGACCTGAGGGCATCAAATTTGGGTCCTAGGGCCTCTGATATACTGGTGACCAGATTCTGTAGGGTAGTGGATTCAGAAATAGCTACCCTGTGTGGTGAAATAGGTAGTGTTTCAGCCACGAGTTCTTGAGTATTTTTGGTTTTCTTGTCCCTTTGTCTGGCTGCCATATTTGGGGAGAGTGTCTTGGTTGAAGTGGAAAAAATTTTATCCATACGCTACGTGGGTGTGTGTGAACGTGAAGAAGAAAGTGCTGAGTGATAGTGGTTGATAGTGAGGGGAAAAAAAAAAGGGGGGGGGAAAGTGAAAATGTGAGATCCCGGAGGGGGGATAGAAACCGGGAGAATGAGAAATTGTGAGTGTAGTGATAAAGAAAAAACAAGGCAGTCAAAGAGAATCAGAACAAAAAGAAAAAAATAAGTGTTTCACGAGACAAGTGAATGATAGTATCAGCTAGTTTGTGCTGAACTACCCTTAGATTGTCCTTAACTAAGTCAATCAAGGTATTTTGCAATTGTACTGTGGGTTCAAATATGTGAGTTTAGTGGCATTTCATAGAGTAAGGTGCCAAAAGAAAAGAAAAGAAAAAAAAAATTCAAGCTTCAGTGATATGTGTCTATAAGAATAGTGAAATTTTTTAAATCAGTGTCTATACCTAAAATAGGGAAGAGATCTCTCCCTTTTTCTGTTGTAAAGATTAAAGTTGTTTATTTATACAGCAATTATAATCTGGTTAAATATCACCTATTAATATATTTCATAAGTTACAAGGAGCTATTATAGCGTAAGCTTGTGATGAATCTGCTTGTATCAACTATGTGTCAGAAATTTTGTATGAGGTAGAAACTACCTCACTTGATAGCAGTATTTGAGAGGACCTATTTTCTTTAGTTTGAGTAAATGAAGTAGACCATCTTCAAATGTGACCATCTAAGGATAGATTTAAACATATACTCTAAGATAAGAAAGCAATGATTCTAAGTTTACAAATATTGTATATACAGCAAAGTGAAACCCTAGCTTAGTTCATACAACAATATATTTTTGAGAGAAAAGATATAGTGCTTAGCAATGCGAAGTGTTTAAACAAAGAGTTTCAAGTTAGGATTTCTCCTCTTCTGACCACAGTTTCAGAATAGTTAAAACATCACATTTAGATTAACATCTGCAATTAACAATATTAGCTTTTCTCTGTATGAGCTAGTTGAGACATAATATTTGAGAATTTAAAGTATTTGTTTCCCATTCAATAAGGGCAGTTCTTACAGCATATAGACTAGGATGTGGGTGTTTTTTACAAGTAGAATTCGTATTGAGACAAACAGTTCCCTTTTTAATTTAAGTGGTCTGTATCACCAGCATACGAGAGAAATGAATACACATTGACCAAAGGAATTATTGAGTAGCTCAGACTTTTAACCCGGAGGGGGGGGGGGGGTATAACTTTCCCCAAAAATTGAGAGCTAAGCAGCCCAGTTGCCAAGTTAATCAATGTGTTAATAGTCCCAAGACTCTTTTTCCTCCTTATCTCCCCTTGCCAAAGCTTGGTTTTGTGTGGATAATACAGTTATTTGGTGGAGGCAGGGAGAAACAGTTAATGAGGGTGAGAAAAATACTCAATAATATTACCCGTAGAAGATCAGGATGTCTGCAAACAGGAGAGACCCGTTTTCTGGGGGCACCCCTCTCGCGCAGCACCGGTGGGAGAGGGGCGTCCGACCAAGTTTTCTGAGAGGTAGACGGTGTTAGGCAGCTGCCGGGAGTCCAGGGGTGCTCAGGAGAAGAAACTGTAGCGGAGACACTCGCACCTGTTATGTGGGTAAGGCTCCTGGATACATGCAGCGGTCGAGTCCCCTCACGCAGCACCGGTGGGAGGGGACTGAACGACCGAAGAAGGAAGTGCCCAGTTCAGAGCCTCTCTATCCGGTACCGCCGTCAGCAATGATCCGCAGTGGCGTCTCTCCTGAGCAGCAGATCCCGGGTCTGTACAAGGTATGGTAAATTAAGTTGAAAGGGTCTCTCTTCTAGCCGGGTAAGGTTAGAGTGGAATCCGTGTCGTTTTTAGCACCCTTAAGAAGAGAAGACAGCCGGTGGAGCTTCAGCGTATTAGGCCTCCTTGGGACTTAGCCTCTGGTTAGCTGAGAAGGATTCAGGTGCAAGAGAAACAACAAAATCCTTTAGTGATTATCCCTTAATAGGATGATATTTTAAGGAAGAGTGATAGATCCTATAACTACTGCAGTTTGCAGCCCAGTGCTTGGAATGGCACTGTCCAGTTCTAGTAGCGGTGAAATTAGCTAGGAAAGCCACCCTTAGGTAAAGGGTTTAAGCGCGAAGATACCGCCAAGGCTTGGGGTGGAGGTGATGCTGCACAGGTGATTCACCTAACCACACACCTGAGCTCCTCCTCTAGTAGAACATACAATTTTAAACAACTTTCCAATTTACTTCTATTATCAAATTTGCTTCATTCTCTTGTTATCCTTTGCTGAAGGAACAGCATTGCATTACTGGCAGCTAGCTGAACACATCTATTTAGCCAATCACAAGAGACAAATGTGTGCAGGCACCAATTAGCAGCTAGCTCTCCCTAGTGTAGGATATGTGTGTATTCTTTTCCAATTTGAAATTGTTTTAAAATTACATTCTCTATCTGAATCATGCAACTTGTTTACATTCCTATCCCTTTAAAATATCAATTGACTGCAAATAAATACATATGATACTCTGATTACATGTTATATTCACAATTATTCCTGCTCAGAATAATAATACATTTACAATGTATGCATATTTTGGTATAAATAAACACAGAGATATGACAGACAACATTGTTCAAAAAGGAACAAGGACATGTTAATATGTTTGCAAAACGATTTCTGACATAACACACACACACACACACATATATATATATATACATATATATATATATATATATATATATATATATATATATATATATATATATATATATATATATACACACACACACACACACACACAAGTATGTGCAAGGATATATGTACAAATTCTAGCATTAATAATAATTTAAAAAATAAATAAAAAATATGACTCCTAGAAATACAAATACACATTAATTTCTGTGAAAGTATCATATAACAAATACATATAAAAATAACTTTCTATGAGATATTGTTTGTTGAGGTATAAATCAATCTATTACTTGGACATTAACAGATGAAAAATAAAAGACTAGCTTTAGAGAAATGTGCTTGTTCATGGGCAGTAATGAAATGGTATAAATAAAGTTGGGAAAAACCAGAATAACCGCAACATCGATGACTGTTAGTTAACACCAGTCCGATGCTCTTCGCACCGTACTTGACGTACATGTTTTTGACGGCTTTTTTGATAAATAAGGAGATCATATTCAGGTCCGCGGCAGCGATGTCTGGTGAGCGTATTGATGCCGGCGAATGCAACATAGTTGACGCTTTGATAAATAGGCCCCAAGGTCTGAGATATAGGGGGGGGGGGGAGGGCAGTTGAGGGCCTTGTATGTCAGAGTGAGAATTTTGTGTTTAATACTGGAGGCAAGAGGAAGCCAGTGAAGGGATTGGCAGAGAGGTGCAGCAGATGAAGAGCGACGTGTAAGGAAGATGAGCCTGGCAGAGGCATTTATTATGGTTTGTGAAGGAGCTAGGCGGCAGCTAGGGAGACCAGAGAGGACAGAATTGCAGTAATTGAGGCGGGAAAGGATGAGAGAGTGGATTAAAATCTTAGTTGTGTCTTGTGTAAGGAAATGTCTAATTTTAGAGATGTTTTTAAGGTGGAAGCGGCAGGATTTAGCCAAGGACTGAATGTGGGGAGTGAAAGAAAGATCTGAGTCAAATGTGACCCCAAAACATCGGGCATGCGGGGTAGGTGTAATGATGGAGTTGTCGACGGTTATAGAGAGATTGGGGGTGGAGATTTTGGAAGAGGGGGGGGGGTAAGGAGCTCAGTTTTGGAGAGAGACTTAGCTTAAGGTAGTGAGAGGACATCCAGGAAGAGATGTGAGAAAGACAGTTAGTGACATGGGTTAGAAAAGGAAGGAGATAGGTCTGGTGCAGAGAAGTAGATTTGGGTGTCGTCGGCATACAAATGATATTGGAACCCGTGGGACTTTTTTAGGGAATCTAATGATGATACGGTTAGACAGGTAGGAAGAGAACCACGAGAGGGCTGTGTCACAAATGCCAAAGGATTGGAGGGTTAGGAACAAAAGAGGGTGGGGTCAACAGCATCAACGGCTGTGGACAGATTAAGGAGGATAAGCAGAGAGAAGTGACCTTTTGATTTTTCCTCAGTAACAGAGGAGAAAGAGTTGAATTTATGGCTATATGGGTTGTGGTTGATTGGGAGGGTTTGAGGGCGGGGTGAGAGAATGGAAGCATGTTGAGAGCTGATTTAGTTTCTGATGGAGTCGATTTTGTTATTGAAGTGGCTGGCAAAATCTTGAGCTGAGAGAGAAGTTGTATTAGGAGGTGGGGGTATGCGGAGAAGAGTATTGAAAGTGGAGAACAGATGTTATGGGTTTAAAGAGTAGGATGAAAGCTCAATCCTATTGACTGATTGGAACAGCCAATAGGATGAGAGCTGCTCAAATCCTATTGGCTGATTGGAACAGCAAATAGGATTTTAGCAGCTCTAATCCTATTGGCTGATTGGAACCTTTCAGCCAATAGAAGTGCAAGGGACGCCATATTGGATGACATCACTTGCATTCAAGTTCCAGTTTACGCCGGTGACCATATTGAAGAGGAGCTCCGCGTCAGATGTCTTTAGGATGGACCCGCTCCACACCGGATGGATGAAGATAGAAGAGGCGCGAGATCCATGACTGCTAGTTAACAACAGTTTGATGCTCATCACCCTGTACTGGGTGTGTGGCTTTTTGGCGGCTTTTTTTATAAATATGGAGATCGTATTCAGGTCCGCGGCCGCGATGTAGGGCGATGTTAGGCGAGCGTATTGGTGCATAGTTGAGGCTTTGATAAATATCCCCCTTAATGTTGCTTATAAAGATTAAGGGCAGAATAGTAGGAGTTCAAGATGAATATGTAGTGGAGAAAGTCAGCTGAACTCCGAGATTTTTTCCAGTGCTGCTCAGCAGTACGAGAATATCTGCATAGGTACCATGTCAGAGGAGTATACCAGGGCTGAGGATGAGTGTGTGATTTCCGAGCTGTGGTAAGAGGGGCCAGATTATCAAGGACTGATGTAAGGGTGGAATTATAGTGGCAGATAGATTGGTCAAGGCAGGAAAAGGAGGAAATGGATGGGAGGAGAGGTTTGAGGAAATTAGCAAGCTGTTTGGTGTGATTGGAATTAAGGTAGAAAAAATCCTATTGGCTGATGCAATCAGCCAATAGGATTGAGCTTGCATTCTATTGGTTGATCCAATCAGCCAATAGAATGCCAGCTCAATCCTATTGGCTCATTGCATCAGCCAATAGGATTTTTTCTACCTTAATTCCGATTGACTGATAGAATTCTATTAGCCAATCGGAATTCAAGGGACGCCATCTTGGATGACGTCATTTAAAGGAACCTTCATTCTTCAGTTGGACTTCGTTTGAAGAGGATGCTCTGCGTCGGATGACTTGAAGATGGAGCCGCTCCACGCCGGATGGATGAAGATAGAAGATGCCGCCTGGATGAAGACTTCTGCCCGTCTGGAGGACCTCTTCTTCCCGGCTTGGATGAAGACTTCTGCCCTGTAATTTAGTATAGGGTAGGGCTTTTTATTATTTTGGAGGGGGCTTTTTTATTTTATATGGGGGATTAAATTAGGTGTAATTAGTTTAAAAAAAACTGTAATTATTTTATTATTTTCTGTAATTTAGTGTTTTTTTTCATACTTTAGATAATTGTAATTAATTGTATTTAGTTTAGGTAATTAATTTAAAGGGACATGAAACCCAATTTTTATCTTTCCTGATTTAGAAAGAACATGGCATTTTAAACAACTTTCTAATTTACTTCTATTATCTAATTAGCTTTATTCACTTTATATCCTTTGCTGAAAACCATATCTAGATAGGCTCAGTGGCTGCTGATTGGTGGCTGCACATAGTGTGATTGGCTCACCCATATGCATTGCTATTTCTTCAACAAATGATATCTAAAGAAGGAAGCAAATTAGATAATAGAAGTAAATTGAAAAGTTGTTTCAAATTGTATTATCTACCTGAATCATGAAAGAAAAATTTGAGGTTTAGTGTCCCTTTAATTATAGTGTAGTGTTAGGTGTAATTGTAACATAGGTTAGGTTTTATTTTAAAGGTAAATTTGTCTTTATTTTAACTAAGTAGTTATTAAATAGTTAATAACTATTTAATAACTATTCTACCTAATTAAAATAAATACAAAGTTGCCTGTAAAATAAAAATAAACCCTAAGATAGATACAATGTAACAATCTCATGGTTTATTTTATAAGTAAGTATTTAGTTTTAAATAGGAATAATTTAGTTAATTGTAGTAATTTTATTTAGAGTTATTGTAATTATATTTAAGTTAGGGGGTGTTAGAGTTAGTCTTAGATTTAGGGTCGGCGATGTTAGGGACGGCAGATTAGGGGTTACTAAAATTTAACTAGTGTTTGCGATGCGGGAGTGCGGCGGTTTAGGGGTTAATATATTTTTTATAGTGTCGGAGATGTCTGGTTCGGCAGATTAGGGGTTAAAATATATATTTTAGTGTTTGCGAAGTGGGGGGGGGGCTCGGTTTAGGGGTTAATAGGGTTTATGGGTGTTAGTGTACTTTTTAGCACTTTAGTTAAGAGTTTTATGTTACGGCTTTATCCCATAAAACTCTTAACTACTGACTTTTAAATGCGGTATCAGTCTTGACAGGAGAGGGTGTACCGCTCACTTTTTGGAAGACTCGTAATACCGGCGTTAGGCAAAGCCCATTGAAAAAAGAGGATATGCAATTGACGTAAGTGGATTTGCGGTATTTTTGAGTCTGGCCAAAAAAGTGAGCAGTACACCTGTACCTGCAAGACTCGTAATACCAGCGGGCGTTAAAAAGCAGCATTGGGACCTCTCAACGCTGCTTTTTAAGGCTAACGCAAAATTCGTAATCTAGCCGTTTGTTTCTTATGACACTGTGAGTCCACGGGATCATCAATTACTGTTGGGAATATCACTCCTTGCCAGCAGGAGGAGGCAAAGAACATCACAGCAAAGTATCACTTCCCTTCCCACAACCCCCAGTCATTATCTTTGACTCTAGAGCAAGGAGGTGGTAAAGTAATTAGGTGTCTGATAAAAATTCTTCTATCAAGATTTTTTCACGTTAGTCTCTTCAGCAGGGCAGTGGTGGCTTTAAAGCAGTTAGGAACTTGTGCGGTGGTCCTTACTGCATTTTCCTAACATGTTGCTGCCCTGGTATAGAAAGCCTGAGTAGGTTTACTCTGTCTTTCTTTTTCCACAGGTCTCTGTGAGGAGCGGCATCCTCTCATACTGGACGAACTGTCCTCCTGCCGGACAGCTGAATGTGCAGGTAAGTGCCTTTTTGTCTTCTGGAGCTAGGAGGCTGGCACTGCAGAGGTTAAGGACTCTAGGCTGATGCTGCACTTAATATGGGACATATATACCTTCATAGAGAAGGTTTTTCTCTGGCAGGGGCAGGCACTGAAATGTATGTGATTATGGAGAGGAAGGAGTTAATTCCTCATTTGTGGCTCAGCTTACTTGTAATTTGTGTACTTTTTGTGGGGGCACATTAAATAACAGAGGCTTTGCGTTTCAGTTAACGGTAGACCTTTTAACGTTTTTATTTAGTTTCAGGTCCTACTGTGTGGCCATTAGGAGAGCGCGAGTTTTAATGAGGGCGCCATTCCTATAACTGTCTTAAGAGCTACACCGCTCTTTTGCTAACTCAATTTTAATAAAGGTTCTGTTCCCTGCTAAAATTTTGGAGGTTCTGCTGTGACAGAGACCGCTGTGTCTCTTGGGGTATGCCGTTTATTTTGGTATTAAGGGTTCTAAGGAGAAAGGAGTACTAAAATTCTCGGCTTGCGTTGATGGTCCTGCATTCTTCTTTTAACAGAGTGGGGTAGCGGCGCCATCTTTAGCTGATTGAGCGCTCATGTTAGGAGTGTGATCCATTCCGTTTTTAGATGCAGGGTATTGCTAGAATGGGAGCGCAGTTTCTTGCTACTTAGTCATTTCCTAGCAAGTTTTATAGGTTTTTCTTAGCCCCTTATGTAGGTAGTATGTAATCAAAAGATCAGAAAGGAATATACTACCCTGTTTCCTTTGTCAAATGGGGGAGCAGTTTTTTGCTAGCATTTTGCTGTTAGCATATTGGTTCTGAATGGTAGTGTTAGGGGTAATATGAACCTGATGGCAGCCATCTTGTTCTTCGCAGCCATCTTGTTCCTCGCAGCCATTTTGTAATGAATAGACTTTATTATACTGGGGTATTATGCAGTGAGAATTATATGCATGTTATGAGTTTCTTTAGCTATTCGGCCTTGCCAATGTACCCTGGCCTAATGCCTAGAAGTAAGATAGAATAAGATAATGTAAACAAGAGGCTTTAGACACTCGGTTGTCTCTGCAGATGGTAGTTTGTTATGACTCTGTAAATATTGTTATGAGAAACTCATGTTCCAGTTTTTCCTTGTAAATTGCTCTGTATAATTGTGTAAGATGACGCGGTCCTAACGTGTCATCCCCTTAACCCTGTATGTTACTATAAGAAAGGCTTGCACTGTGCAATAAACAGAATTGGCTTTCGATCATAATGCTGCGTGGTCTGAGTCATTCTAAGGGGCCCTTATCAGATAATCTACATATGCCTCAGGTGGTACACTAGGCCCCAGGCTTTGGCCTGCGCTGACACCCCCCCGTGGGATTATACACCTTACAGTTCTTGGTGGCAGTTTGTGGGATTCGCAGTGTGTAAGTATGAGTGCTTTTACCATGCTTTCCTTCTGTGAATCTGAACCTAAATTTAGTTGTTTGTGTTTTTTTAAAAAAAAAAAAAAAAAAAAAAAAGGTGTAATATATGATATAAGGGTTAAAGGGGTTCCTGTGGTTGAAGCACAGGTTTGCGGAGGTATTAGTCCTGCCGGCAGTTGTGATACCCCTCCAGACAGGTAATCAGTCCTGTGCTGGGACACGACAGGTATTGTGAGTCCTGTCGGTGATAAGCGCGCAAGTAATATATGTATGCCAGTTGACGGGGAGCTTTTAAGATAAGCTACTCCGGGCGAACGTGGCAGTAGAGTGAGTGAGTCTCACGTGTGTTGAAGTTTCCCATATTCATTCCCATAATAGAGTTTTTCTATCCACCTGAAGCTCATGTTGATATCTGATGCTTGCTTTGCTTTGGTTATTTGTGTGGTGCTGCTATATAAAATGATGCTGTGCGTAGAAAATATTAAGTGGCTGTGCATGTTATTATTGTGGCTATTATTGTGTTGAGAATTGGGAACTGCTTATTGATAAGAATGCACAGAGAAAATTACATGTATAAGGTAAAAGAAAAGAAGAGTTAATAGTTTCTGCAAAAGACAGAAATATTTTTTTAAAACACTGTCAGTAAGTACTGCTGTTTGATAAATAGAGAAATCTCTGTGTTAAAGAATGTAGCAGGCAAAGAAGGGGGGCCACCACTGAGCGCGCACATAGCTCAGAAGAAAAAAAAAAAAAAAAAAAAAAAAAAGAGAGAAAAGAAATCCTGTCTCCGTTTGTAAGATTTTTTTTGTTTGCTTGCAGTAACAAAAATGAAATTTTGTATATTGAGATGCATAATGTGTGATGGTCTGTCGGTTCTCACTGTGGTATGAGTGTAACAGATTTGCTTTAAACCAAAAAACAGAATGTATTATTTGAAAATGATTATCCCACTCCAGGCAAAAAATGGCCATTTTGCGTGGAATCGGAAAGAAAAAAAAAAAATGCATTGTGGACATGGTGAAAAGTTAATCTAGTGTTTTTTTTATATATATATATATATATATATATATATATATATGTATGTTGTACGCTATGAAATAGATGCTTTTCTGAGAAAGGAAAAAAGGGAGTGAATCTCTGGTATGCGAGATGAAATGAACTTGTGTGTCTGTATCGTAATAATGTTTCCTTCTGTTTCTCTGCTGGGAAATCAGACGTTTTTAGAAGATATTTGGTAATGTTATTTTATGTAACTGTATTTCAAAGTCACCAGCATGTTTTAAGTATGTGGTATTCATATGCAGTTTTAGTTTTAAGTGATAATTGTTGTTCGGCATGTAAAGATATGATATTGTTTTTGCAAGTGAAGTAACGGCTTTGAAAGTGGCTTTGAAAGTGCGATGGTGTGTGTGATTTTTTGTCACGCTCTGGTAAATATGAAACTGTTTCTGGTATGATTAATGGGTTAACGTAGGTTGTATTTGTAAGGTCTGTGCACAGAGTTGGTGCACCCAATGACATATAGTTATAAGCTGTAATTGAAAGTTTTTCTAAAAGGGCGTCCGTTTTTGTTGCAAGTAAATTAATCTGCAGGTCATGCTACAGTACAGAGGTGAAATTGGTGTGGTAAATCATACAAGCAGCCTAAATTATGGTTAGGATATACATATGTAATTTGCGTGATGAATGGTTAGTCCTTAAAGGGACAGTTCACTGTAACAAGGTGTTGCTATTAATGTATTGTCCATGACTTGTTATACAAGCGGCATATTATCTTATATTTGTCTGGAAAATCAGAGCTCAGTGCGTAGATGGAGCAATAGAAAATTGTCATTTTATTATTTAAAGAACCAGTGCAATAACCCTGTATTAGTAGTTTGCTAAATATATTTTTAGAGACCTTTCTTTGTATATATTTATTTTAAATTTGCTGTTCAGATAGCAGATATTTTTTTGCAGCATAACTTAATTCTCTCTGTAATGCAAACTGAAGTGATAAGTTGTCTACAATTTTAGTGTAGGGATCCGTGAGACTAGCGGACAGAAAAAAAAAAAAAATCGAGAAAAAAACAGAGGAGTGAAAATATTTAAAGGGATACAGGAAAACTGGTATAACATCTGAGAATTTAAGGGAATATTTCCATAAAAGACGATGAGGTTTACTGTAAGCCTAACACTAGTATATTTCACTGTGTTAGCAGTTTCAATTAAAGATTATTTTTGCGTTTGGTTAAAATGTCCCTTTAATTAGCCTGCACCCCACTGTGAGTGCGTTCTTATGCTGCTTATGCTTGTTTAGGCTATTTAATGAACGTCAGTATACATTTTTTTATTATAAGGATCATTGGGAATAATTTAAAGGGGAAATTGTATTAGTATTCTTTTGTAGAAAGCTTATTTTTGTGTTATATGCAATTGATTATATTTGGCTGGAGAGCTGCAGAATGGTGAATATTAAATTATATACAACGTTAAATCCAATAATTTTGTTGTGGTTAAACTAATTAGCATTTATCAAGTTTTAGTGTGAATTTTATATTTTTAAGCAGTAAACAGTGTTTCTCCTTTAAGTAGAAATGAAACTTTGAGCTTGCCTCACTATCCTTGAGAAAGACTGATAACACTGTGCATGTTTTGGTTTTCTTTAAAAAAACAAGAAAAGAAGTTTCTCTCTTGTGTTTGGCTTTGTTACAGAGAGAACAATTTGCACTGTACATTTAAAGCGGCAGTACTGGTGTTCTATGTTATAAAAAATGATAACTATAAATTGCTCACTACAAAGAAACAAGTATTTATATTATATTCTGTCATAGAATATAGCTTAAAAAATGATAATTTTATTTCTGTGGCTGTCAAACTGTATCTCACAGATATAACTCTTTGTTATTTAAAATAACCCCCACTGCGTTCAATAAATAAATGAGATATTATTTAATGAAGTGATTTCAGTGACACTTTAAAATATATAGTTATTTGGTTATTAACTAGTCTACCACTATTATTGCAATGACTTTGATTGCTGCTTAACAGTTAAGCCGTGGTCTATAAGGTGTCTAGAAATAAACACCCCTAAAACAAATGATGCACAGTTTATCTGATTCTACTGCATTTATATAACTAGCTAATTTATCTGTTCACAGTTTTGGTTTTATTTATATGGCTTACGTGTATTCTGTCTCTTGGTGTTGTAATGAGATTTATACAGCCTGTGATAAGAGGCAGTCCTCAAAGGTTTAAAAATTAGCATATAAGCCTACCTATGTTTGGTTTAATCTAGGAAGGTTGGTTAAAATTAAAAGTCCTATCTGAATAATGAATTTTCATTTATCCTAGAATGTCCCTTTAACAGTGGCTACTGTGGTTATCTGATCTTTCCCAAATAAGCGCAATTTTATTTGTGCAATCTGCAACTTAAGTTTCTTGGGCATCTGCTGTGATTGCTTTCTTTGTGTGATATTAAAGTTTTGTACATAGTGGATGTTTTTAATTGTTTGTCATGTTCTGAGTGTGTTGCATTTCAGCGAATGTCAGAATATGTGTTGCATTCTAAGTTAATTGTGGTTGTTTGAAATTTGTGTCAGCAGCTAATGTTTCGTTTTGTGTAAGACAAGAACGATTGGTTTTCATTGTTTGTTATGTTTTTCTCTTTTGTGGACAGCATATTGAATTGTGAAGTGTATTTCATTTTGCTTGCTATTGAGAATTGTCTCTGCATGAGTGGAGTGCATGATTTATCGTTTAGTTTCTTGTTATCTTGTGTTTGCGTGTCACATGAGATGTTTTAACGCAAACATGGGGGAAGTATTGATGAGTATTGATGAATATCTTTATGTAATGGAGGTGATTATTTTTAGGAGGTGAACCTAAAACGTTTTGAATCTCCTCGTACAATGTTATTGTGTTAATTTCAGATGCCTAAAATGTTTTATTTTTCTATGTGGTTCTTAACACTATATTTGTATTTGCAGGATGAGAGTATGCTGTCTTCAGAGATTGAAACACACTAACTGAATTATTTTTGAGTTTCCATATTTAGGTAAAATCTGTACAGGCAAAATTCCATAAGTGCACTCTTCAAAAGATTAAAGATTGAAAGCAAGTAAACCTTTAAAGAAAGAAAAGATAAAGATGAAAGACCTTTTGTCAAGCTTGTTTTAACCACCATACTGCAGTAAAAAAAGTTACTGAACTATCTTTGGATCCATTCTTTGCTTTGCATGCTGGTACCAGCCCCAGAACTGGACTCTGGGTAATCCATGACTGTTTCCTCTGATGTGTGTCTTCAGGACATAAAGACTATCCTTCTCTGGACTGTGCCTTACCGCTCGATATGGAAGTCCTGTTATGCTGTTACAGGATCAACCAATTAAATTAGGGGAGTATTGTTTTAACTCAAATTCCTTATATTGCTTGTTTTGTATTTTCTTGTATTTGTTTTATTTTTATTGATCATATTTGGTCTAAGAAATCATATGCTTCATTGGTATTAGTGCACATTGTAGTTTATGTGCTTAACATAGTAACTTTTTAGATAAAGGTAACTGTGAACTTTGCAGTATTGTACCCTATTGAATGGCCCACTGAGTATAAGAAAATATGTTCAAGGAAAATGCTGCAACATAGCATAATATTTTAGACCCTTCACCCTTTAGAACATAAGGAGGACACGTCTAAGCTAGAAGTTTATAGTAAATATACAGAGAAATGTTTGTTTAGGGAATAGCATAATTATGGGTTATGAAAGCAAATGTATTTTTCCCTTTTATTAATTAGTATGGTATCTGCAAAGTGAATTTGGTCATTCCTGATGTTTGTCAAAGAGAGTAATTCTTACCATAAAGATGTGTTTACCTTTAAAAGAGCTTGTAGTTTTAAATGATGTTCTGTTTGTATGCTTTCCTCATACAGGAGTGTGAGAGAATTTAGGTTGGAGAATTATAAACATTATAGATAGCAGCCATCCAGAATAAAGCAACACAAGGTTCTTTTATTTTTAGAAGTTCAAAGTGATATTGTAAAGAAATTCATTTATTTTCATTGACTGTTTTTCTTTTTTTCCATTCTTACTACAGGGCAGGCCTTAGCATAAGTTTTGGTATAACCATTCAGGGCCTTGAGGAAGTCTGACAGGTTTTCACTTGCGTAGTATTCATGAAGTATCATTTAAAAGTATATAGGGAAGTTGTAAATTATTCTCTGAGAAATGTCAATGTATTTAGTTTGTATTATATATCAACAATGTTTTGTTTGATTTTAAATGACATAGGATGAAAGTGACGTTTTATTTGGACATAATTGTGATTGTATTGCGGTATGTACTCATCCTGTACTGTTTCTGTTTGCTTCCTAGACTCCCTTTGACTTGAGTGTCTGCTTGCCATGGGTATCCACTGGTTGCCTTGTCTACCCCATGAACAAACCATCAGATTTCCAGTATCTCCCTGCGGAAGAACACTGGATAAGCACCCCTACTGCAAATGAACTGTTGGAGAACTGTATTATAGCAAAGTGTCAAGGTGCAGCGCTCTCAAATGGACAAAGACTGTTCTTAAAGTATTCAGAGGCCACCTAGAGACAGTTGTGCTGTTGCTATGTCATGCTTTACTGTGGAAAAGGAACTGTTGGACATATTGGGGGGTGCTAGCAATGCAGGTGGAGAGATAGAAGATGCAGCGTTGTTTGGGGGTAGATGGGGGCTGGTTGGGTCTCTGTGCTGGTAGACCGGTAGTTTTGGGAAGGCTGGAAGATAGATGGAAGGTATTGGAGGGACTGTACCTATATGCAGTGACAATTAGCCTATAAAAGTATATCACGACATGCAAATATTTTTCTCTTTAGTATTCTTATAGAGTTCTGTTACCATAATATAAGGATTTACTAATTTTCTATGCCTGTCTATTTTTATGTTATTCTGTTAGAATAAAAGGATGGTATGTTAAGGGTAATATGAACCTGATGGCAGCCATCTTGTTCTTCGCAGCCATCTTGTTCCTCGCAGCCATTTTGTAATGAATAGACTTTATTATACTGGGGTATTATGCAGTGAGAATTATATGCATGTTATGAGTTTCTTTAGCTATTCGGCCTTGCCAATGTACCCTGGCCTAATGCCTAGAAGTAAGATAGAATAAGATAATGTAAACAAGAGGCTTTAGACACTCGGTTGTCTCTGCAGATGGTAGTTTGTTATGACTCTGTAAATATTGTTATGAGAAACTCATGTTCCAGTTTTTCCTTGTAAATTGCTCTGTATAATTGTGTAAGATGACGCGGTCCTAACGTGTCATCCCCTTAACCCTGTATGTTACTATAAGAAAGGCTTGCACTGTGCAATAAACAGAATTGGCTTTCGATCATAATGCTGCGTGGTCTGAGTCATTCTAAGGGGCCCTTATCAGATAATCTACATATGCCTCAGGTGGTACACTAGGCCCCAGGCTTTGGCCTGCGCTGACACCCCCCCCGGTGGGATTATACACCTTACAGGTAGCTTGCGCTGGGCAGCAATTGCTCATAGATTGAATCTTTGGATGCCTGTAGATATTCAGTCCCATTCACCATGTAAACTTCTTTTAAAGGGACAGTAGTTATTTATTTTTTTCTTTTGAGAGAATACAATTTTATAATGCTTTGGGGAAGAAATTCTGCATGTTAATGTAAAGTTTCTGTTTCATTTTTATAGGACTACTTCCCTGTATGTCAATTTTATATGATAAAATTTAAGAACAATAACTAGATTGCTAGAGTATATAAATAATTTTGCAGGAGAAAAGCCACGGCGTGCGGCTGCACTAATCCTGAACCGGAACACACAAGGAGGCTAAAGGTCATCCAATAGAAAGCCGGCTATACCGGAGTGCCGTTGCCAGGGAGATCAGCCCCAAACACAAATGCCAAAGAGAGAAAGATAGGCAGGCACTACTCAGGGTGTAAAGTAAAAGAAAAAAGATCTTTATTAGCATCCAATAAAAAATATAGGAAGCAATAAGCACCAGAGAAAGTGCAGACAAACAGACAGTCAATGAGGGCCAAAGGCCTGACGCGTTTCGCTCCCCCTAGTGGCGCTTAATCATAGGCTAAAGTGTAAGTGAACAGTTATACCTTTACTTTACACCCCGAGTAGTGCCTGCCTATCTTTTTCTCTTTGGCATTTGTGTTTGGGGCTGATCTCCCTGGCTACGGCACTCTAGTATAGTAGGCTTTCTATTGGATGACCTTTAGCCTCCTTGTGTGTTCTGGTTCAGGATTAGTGCAGCCGCACACCATGGCTTTTATCCTGCAAAATTATTTATATACTCTAGCAATCTAGTTATTGTTCTTACATTTTATCATATAAAATTGACATACAGGGAAGTAGTCCTACAAAAATGAAACAGAAACTTTACATTAACATGCAGAATTTCTTCCCCAAAGCATTATAAAATTGTATTCTATCAAAAGAAAAAAATAAATAACTACTGTCCCTTTAAAAGAAGTCTACATGGTGAATGGGACTGAATATCTACAGACATCCAAAGATTCAATCTATGAGCAATTGCTGCCCAGCGCAAGCTACCATTCAGAACCAATATGCTAACAGAAAAATGCTAGCAAAAAACTGCTCCCCATTTGACAAAGGAAACAGGGTAGTATATTCCTTTCTGATCTTTTGATTACATACTACCTACATAAGGGGCTAAGAAAAACCTATAAAACTTGCTAGGAAATGACTAAGTAGCAAGAAACTGCGCTCCCATTCTAGCAATACCCTGCATCTAAAAACGGAATGGATCACACTCCTAACATGAGCGCTCAATCAGCTAAAGATGGCGCCGCTACCCCACTCTGTTAAAAGAAGGATGCGGGACCATCAACGCAAGCCGAGAATTTTAGTACTCCATTCTCCTTAGAACCCTTAATACTCTATCAATCTCTCTCTGTATCCTTCTTGGAGAGAGAGTGATTTTCAATGCTCTGAGGGATTGGCCTCAGTTGTCATTTCCGAGTTGCCGGATTCTAGTGGAACATTTTCTTTTCTGTGGTTTTTATTAACCACCTGGGACAAACCTGGGTTCCTTGGCCGTTATAAGCGTAAATTGTTCGGGGGCGAACAATCACATACTTTCTTATCCACTATTCTCATTTCATGATACCAGGAACAGACTTGTTAAGTAGTCAGATTTCTCATCCCGGGGAGTGTGTGCTACACCTCAAATGGGGAGTGCTGGAGTTGGAGATGGCAGTACGCCTAGTTTCCGAGTTATGTTAATGGTCTGGAATTTAGCAGGTTGTAGTGCCTCTTATTCTCTAAGGATCTGGTATTCAGATCTAACAGAAATGTAATTTTTCCACCTTGGTGGTTTTTCCAGTGAAAGGACCTTTCTAGTTCAGGGTCCATTCTTTCTTTTTTCCATGGAGTTTTCTGCGTGGAGATTGAATAGTTAGTTCTGTCTGAGCATTGTTTTTCTAGGACTTAGTGGTCTAAGGGATAACTACCCTGCCTAGCAAGCTGAAGGCTTAGAGTTTGAATCCTGCTGTGGCAGCTTTCTTTCATTTGTGACCATGATTCAGGCTTGCAGCCTGTTTCTGATGTTTTTTTCATAAGGTATGTGTAAACTCTCAGGTGGAGGTAAATCCCAGTACTACTCTTAGAAATAGGGTTAGGATTCCTAGGGGTTTTGTTCTTTCTCCAGGATGGTCTGGATAAGGGTTTGCCTATCATGTTTACCTGGCAGGGGAATCTTAGCATGATTACTAATGTGGCTCTCCAAGGGCGAGGCTGGTTCATTGCTCCCTGAGGCTGGTTCATTGCTCCCTGAGCCCACTGACTTCTGTGATTTCCCCACATGCGCGGAACTCGGCTGCACAATTTATGATAGTGGGGTTCTGCGTGCACATTTTCCCATTAAAACTACACAAGCGTCTGGCGGATGTGCCAGAGGTGCTACCTTTTTTGTCAGGCCGTAGACAGACTCAGGCCTGTGTTTAGATTGACGTGTCCACCTTGGAGTCTTGGCTTTGTTCTTAGAGTTTTGCTTCAGGCTCCTTTTGATCCTATGCAATCCATAGATATTAAGTTTTTATCTCTGGAAGGTTTTGTTCTTTTTCTTCTGCTCGGAGGGTTCTGATCTCTCCACATTGCAGTGTGATTCTCCTTATCTCATATTTCATTCAGATAAGGCAGTTCTCCATACCTAGTTTGGTTTTCTTGATGTGGTTGGTAACGTAAAGATCAGAGAGCTTCGGCAACTTCTCTTTCTCTCTGGTGGAGAAGTATTATTCGTATGGCATATGAGACTGTCGGACTACAGTCTCCTGTGAGATTCACAGCTCATTCCGTTAGGGCTGTTTCTTTTTCTTGGGCCTTCAAGAATGAGGCCTCTGTGGAACAGATTACAAGACTGTGATTTGGTCTTCCTTGTTCACTTTTTCTAAATTCTGTTATTTTGATATTGCCTCAGTTGAGGTTTCCTTTGGGAGAAAGTATTTTCAAATGGTGGTGCTTCTGTTTAGGTTACCTGTCTTGTCCTTCCCTAATCATCTGTGTCCTCTAGCTTGGTTATTGATTCCCAACAGTAATTTATGATCCCGAGGACTCACCGTGTCATAAGAAAGAAAACAAAATGTATGCTTACCTGATAAAAAAAATTATTTCTTGACATGGTGAGTCCACGGCCCGCCCTTATTTTCTGACAGTTTTTTTTATATAAACCTCAAGCACCTCTGCACCTTGTATTATTTCCTTTCTCTCCTTTTCCTTCGGTCGAATGACTGGGGGTTGTGAGAAGGGAAGTGATACTTAGCAGCTTTGCTGTGGTACTCTTTGCCTCCCCCTGCTGGCCAGGAGTGATATTCACAACAGTAATTGATGATCCCGTGGACTCAACGTGTCAAGATATAAATACATTTATCAGGTAAGCATACATTTTGTTTTTGTTACATGAATAAGTGTGGGGTTTAAAAACATTATTCTGAGAAGAGGTCTGTAGGCTTCACACACTACTAAAGGAGTCCATGGCACAAAATGTTTTAAGATCCCCTGATATGAATGATCAGGTTATAAGTGGCTTATAAAAATGTTACACTCAGAAGACAAGAAGAAAAAATAATGAATATTTAAGTTTCCAATTTTTTTTTTTAAATTGAACAGTGTACCTGACTGTCCTGTTAAATACTGGACACCTGGCAAACATAACCATAAGTTGTGGAGTCGTTTAAAATGCTTGAATTTAAAATAAATTTTGTTCAATGTTAATTGTTATTATTGTATGACATTTAGGAATATTTTATATTAAAAGTTAAAATGGAAGAATGACTAACAGGACAATAGAAACAATGCCACATCCCATACAATATCATATAAAAAGAATGTTAAAGTCTTAAGCTAATGCAGACTATTAGATACAAGATTTAAAACTACTTTGTCATTTTTGAGAAAAGTACAATAAAACTTTTCTTCATATAGAAGCACGTCTTGGATAGTGTAATAACTGTACCATTATAGAGAAATATGCACATTGTACACAAGATTTTTCTTTGCATAAATGTTTTGTAGATGATCCATTTATATAGCCCATCTGGGAGTGTTTTTGTAAAAATGAATAATTTTGCTTATTTTTAATAACATTGTGCTGATTTTCGTACTCCTAACCAAGCCCCAAAGTTTTAGATGTATACTGAGATCTACAGATTCCTGTGGCTTCTGTTTGTATAATCTGTCTTTTCATATGCAGGGAAAGTGGGAGGGGGGAGTGTCCGCTGTTCCTGTTTTCCCAGACCCTTTCACTGGTTGTCCCAGCCTAACCTCATCAGCAGTGCTAAACTGTGAGCTTCTAAGTAAGTTTTTAAAAGGTTTAATACTGGATTTTTAGATCAGTATCTTCTTTATTGTAGTGTCTATTACATGCAGCAGTTATATGAAAATTGGTGTATATTGTAGTTAATTAAATAATTGCTGTTTAAATTGGTTTATATCTCAGGTTAATATTATTTATTCAACATATACTCAAATTATCTTGACAACATTTCCATGGTTTAACTTAGGAGACGTGTTAATGGAGGTGTGGCATTAAAGCTTGGGAAATCCCATAAGTAGGTCATTACAGTTTATCAAAGGTGCAACCATAATGTGATCTGTTCATGCACTATACATTCTGGAGCCATCTACTGACTGGTAAGTATCATAACCTCATAGTCTAGTTGTGCCTAAGGGGCAGAGAACTCTAAGAATTGTTTTCATGCAAATGAAACAGAACTGTTTAAACATGCTGACGATATTTTTTGCAATAAATTAAAGCTGCTTATTTTGATGTTGCAGCTAACAGGAAGTAAATCTGGGCATGTAGAACTGATTGCTCACTGGCTGCTAAGAAGATTTACAAAGCTTTACAAAGAATAAAAATGTTTTTTTTCTTCTTAGTATTGGAACGTGCATTTTACAAAAAATATAACACATTTTAAAATGCCCTATTTACAGCAAAAACATTTTTTTGAAAGATTTCAACTTTTCAGTTTTGGTGTTTTCTGATTTTAATCTACCTCAAAGTAATGATAATCCACGTTTTTAATGAACACAAGTAGCAGAGTAGAACCACAACATTGGCTACATCACCTGCAGATAGAGCCAGGAACAGTGCACATAGGGAGTGCATGGTTCACCTGTCTCCTAGGCAACAAGCATTATCTTATGCGCCACTAAGTGGGGAAATGGGACAGCAAATATTCAGAATTGTTTGTACCTAGTGACCAACAAATCAATTAACCTATATCTAGGGGCGGATTACAAGTGACAAAGATACATTCTATCTAAGATATGAGAGATGTGAACATGTCCTGAAGATATTATTCAAAGAAAAATGCATCAAGATTGCAGGCTGACACATTCTTCAGTAGTGAACCTGGTTCCCTGCAATCGCTACTTGCGATGCAGCATTGCTTTTATGATTTGGATAGAACATACAATGTTAAAAACCTTTCCGATGTAATTATTTTATCTAATTTGCTTTGTTCTCTTGGTATCCTTTGTTAAAAAGCTTACCTAGGTAGGCCCAGGAGCTAAGAACTAGCTGCTGATTAGTGGCTGCATATATTTGCCTTTTGTCATTGACTTACCAATGTGTCCAGCAAGCTCCCAGTAGTACACTGCTGCTCCCTCAATAGAGGATACCAAAAGAATGAAGCAAAAGTGATTATAGAGGTAAACTGGAAAACTGTTTACAAATATATACTCTCTATCTGAATCATGAAAGAGAATTTTTGGGCTTTATGTCCCTTGAACACTGCACAAGAGCTCTCTTGTGAAATGCCGCCCCCTGCTTTTGCGGCAATTGCACGAGAGCAGGGCACGTGAATCACTCCAAACAAACGTGTGTCTGGGTGCTTTATCTTGCCACTTCTGAGGTGGTTGAGAGGATAAACAAGCAGTTTCTGATCTTCATTTTGTAGTTGCAGGCTTGTCTGCACCACAAAGTCTCTAAAAGAAGCTCCCTCATTTGCCTTAGCGTTCATGAAATGATCTGCTGCTGCTCTTTGTTTACATGCTATACCCAATGTTCAGTGCAAAAACAACCAATGCCCAGACACCTCTCCTCTCTATTAAATACATACTGGCAATATTGTGCATGCACGTATGTTCTCGAGGCTATCAGGGAGTAACTTCTGACTGGATCTCTGAATCGCAGAAAAAAGTAAAAGGAAATTAGTTTAATTTGTTTTATCAAAATTAAAAATATATTTTTTAAAACACACAGTTTAATTTACTTATACAAACCTCTATTTTTATCATGACCCTTTAATCAACTAATCCCTAAAGAGATACTACATCTGAATATTTATATAATAACATGGTTATAAAAATGTGGACAATTCACTTGGAAAATACAATTACCCTAATTATAATCTAAACTAAAATGAATGGAATGAAGCCAGGGAATGGAAAAATATAATTTGACAAGATCAACTGGAAATGTTGCTATTGCACAGTAGTTAAATCTGTATTTAACTGATTTACACTTAATCAATGCCTACATTTCACTTGGGCAGAGTTGAAGGATTGGGTTTCTTTTATTATTGCTATAAGCTGTCTCCTCCCAAACCTGTTGCATCCAACTTCAGATCAGGACAGTGCACACCAATTTTCATATAACTGCATGTGACAGACACTACTATAAAGAAGAATATGCAAAGATACTGATCTAAAAATCCAGTATAAAATCTTTTTAAAAACGTACTTAGAAGCTCCCAGTTGAGCACTGTTGATGAGGTTAGGCTGGGACACCCAGTGAAAGGGGCTGGGAAAACAAGAAGAGTAGAAACTTCCCCCTCATCCAATTCCCTGCATATGAAAAGACAGATAACATAAACAGGAGCCAGCAATAGTCTGGAAATGCAAGTATACATCTGACACTGTAGGGCTTGGTTAGGAGTCTGAAAATCAGCACAATGTTATTAAAAAATAAGCACAACTTAGGGAGGGGGCGGAGCCAAGTTGTGCAGGAACATGGCTGCACTTTGCTAGAGCTCCATGGTTGTTGCAGCTCTAAGAACAAAATAACTGTTTCTGGAGGCTAGTATAATTGGCGCTAAGTACAACATCAAACGTTCAGACGACATCTTGGATTACGGAGCGACACACTGCAGAGGGTCTCCCGAGTCACAGACTTCTTACCTTTGAATGTGACACTACTGCTTCTTTTTAGGGGACACCCTCCTTATGGTCGGAGACTACCTCCAGGTCGGCGAACAACGGTGAGTGAGTGGCCGATGCCACACTTGATATACTTTTTGCACCAGCACACACACATGGCTCTAGAGGCGCACGAGTCAAAGAAGGAAACAAAACAGACACATATCACTTATAAGCCACTGTGAACACTGGACTATATAATATATTAGCTTTCCAGCTCATCCTGGCAATAAATACATTGAGGACTTAGTATTACTCAAAGATAAGCCCTTCGAGCTGAAGATTGGGGTATTTTTTAACTCAGGCTATTTATGGCCTTATAAGATTTGGATCAGCAGTATCCCTTGGCACTGCACCAATCCTAAGGGGAGATCTCACAGCTGGTGTTTAGTGGTTCTAACTACCAACGCACTTTATTTTTTCACAGGACATTCCCTCCTCTGAGACGCTATTTCACGCTGGAAAGTGCAGTTTCAAGACAGAGAGCCATACATTTATACCTAGTGCAAGTTATACATACATACATATCCTAAACTCCCCAAAAGTTTTTCAATACATCTAGAAGGTTCATTCCCTCACACTGGAGTTTACAGATATGTCTACCAAAAAAGGGCAGAAGAATGATAAACACAATAAGCCCTCCCAGACAACAACTCCATCAGTCTCTACTTTTTTTCAATCTTCGGAAAATCACCCAAGTGAGTTGTCACAATCTCCAGAATTATCTACATTAGGGTCACAGCTGAATATACAACCCACACAGCATAACCCTCTTCTTGCTCTTCAATCACAAATAGCGGATCTCCCATCTAAATCCTTAAAATCTTTTATCAAGGAAGAAATGAGAGACCTTAAAAAAGATCTTAATGACATGGGTTCAAGAATTGATTTTTTAGAGGAGGGCCAGGATGCACTAAACAACTTGGTGACCTTTAACACCCAACAATTGTCGATCCAAGATTCTATGCTACAATTTTTTCAGGAAAAGATTGAAGACCTTGATAATCGCGGGAGAAGAAGCAATCTTAGCATCAGGGCTTTCCCTGAGGAAGTTACTCAAGATCAAATTAAATCTTATATAAAAGACCTCTTCCACTACCTATCTCCATGATCTCTCCCACTTCAGAGTGATGACATAGAGAGGATACATAGAGCACTCCGACCTCCCCCCAAGCTACCAGCTCCCCCAAGGAACGTCATCTTAAGATTTTTGAAGTTCACCACCAAGGAAGAACTCTGGCAAGCCGCTAGAGCAAGACAAACCATCTTCTTTAAAGAACATAATATTCAAATTTTCCAGGATCTCAGCACTATTCAGAGATGCAAAGAAATCAGATTTATTACCAAAGCTTTGCAAGACCATAACATCAGATACCGCTGTGGTTTCCCGTTCAGCTTAATAGTTTCACACAATGGGTCCCAAATTATTTACAAGAACTTTAATGATCTGGACAATCTTGCAAAAAATTAACATTCCTCTTGCATCTTTTCTACCCCATATTCATATTTTCTAATTCAACAAAAGAGCACCACTTGACAATATCCAATCCCCATTCCATTGTTAGTGCTACAATATTGTGTCTCATGTCATGCCTTCATTGATGTTTATATTTGCCATTTACTTGCCTTACAAATGTGCTTTTAAACATGGTTATGCCTGTACCTTACTGTTTAACTATGTCGGTAGACTCACTTAATATGAAAATTCTTTCACACAATGTCAAGGGGTTCAATATTCCAGAAGCGATCTATTGCTTTAAGAGATTACAAGTGATTTAAGTGCCACATAGTAATGCTTCAGGAGACCCATTTCAGAAGAGGCAGAGAACCCTATTTATCCTTTAAGAAATTTGGCCCTGCATATTTTGCTTCTAATTCCACCAAACATAATGGAGTCTGTATATTAATCCATAAGTCTCTCCCCCTTAAGATTAACTCGGTCTCCAAACACAAGGAGGGGAGATATCTGATTATTTCAGGGACCCTATATAATAAAATGATTACGCTAACTAATATATATATATGCCCCAAACACTGACCCTTCCCGATTTTTTCAACGCACATGTAATAAAATATTGGAGACCTCCTGCGGTAGCTTGATATTAGAAGGGGATTTTAACGCAGCATTAAACCCACAATTAGACTGCTCCTCAGGAACTTCTTCAGTTCCCCTTAGCACACTAAATATAATAAAATCTAATCTGACAAACCTAACAGTACACGACGCCTGGAGACTACACCACCCGTCCACCAAGGACTACACATTTTTCTCATATCCCCATCGCATTTACTCTAGAATTGATTATCTTATGGTTGACGTCACAAGTTTAGCATACATTCACCACACAGACATTTCCCCCTCACATGGTCAGACCACGCTGATTAGTTGCATCCTCAAATGGCCTTCAACTCACACTCAGGAAAGAATTTGGAAACTAGACAAATTATTATTAAAAGACCATCTGATTTACATACAAATAACCAATTCCATAGATGAATACTTTAAAACAAATAATACACCAGACATGAGCCCTCAACATATCTGGAATGCACATAAATGCGTTATCAGAGGTGAGCTGATAGCACTGAAGGCGGCTAAAAATAAACAGCAGCAATCATATTTATCAGCATTATTAGCTGATCTTAACAAACTCCAAGATATTCATAAATCATTTCCTGATAACCGTTCTCTTCTTGAAAGCTTGGAACATAAAAGGCAACAACTCAATCTCTATTTAGGCTTGGAGGCAAAACGTAAAGCATTATTACTCAGGAAAACCTTCTACGAAGGAGCCAACAAACAAGGTAGGCTTCTAGCTAGCCAACTAAAGAGAAAAACACATAGCCGTTATTATTATTATCGGTTATTTGTAGAGCGCCAACAGATTCCGCAGCGCTAACATTCTACATATCAAAGACAGCTCTGGGAATAGCTGGTATTCGTCCAGGGATATCTCTGATAAATTTAGACAATACTACGAATCATTTTACTTAAAGGGATACTAAACCCACATTTTTTTTCTTTCGTGATTCAGATAGAGCATGCGATTTTAAGAAACTTTCTAATTTACTCCTATTATCAATTTTTCTTCGTTCTCTTGCTATCTTTATTTGAAAAAGAAAGTCCAGAACCCTGGACAGCTCTTGTTTATTGGTGGTTGAATTTATCCACCAATCAGCAAGAACAACCCAGGTTGTTCATAAAAAATGGTCCGGCATCTAAACTAACATTCTTGCTTTTCAAATAAAAATACCAAGAGAATGAAGAACATTTGATAATAGGAGTAAATTAGAAAGTTGCTTAAAATTGCATGCTCTATCTGAATCACAAAAGAAAAAAATTGGGTTCAGTGTCCCTTTAAGCACACCATCCCCACTCCAAGTAATCTTGAAATAGAAAATTATCTACCACACTTACACTTGCCTAGTTTATCTAACAAACAAAAAGACAACTTAGATGCCCCCTTTTCCATGGATGAACTCCAAACAGTGATCAAATCTCTAAAGTCAGGAAAATCTTCTGGGCTAGATGGATTGGGAAATACTTATTACTCATCCTTCAAAGATATTCTTACCCCTCATCTTTTGACTTATTTCATAGTATTGAGGATGACATAAAATTTCAACCACTAGCTCCACAAGCTACCATAACTTTAATACCTAAACCGAAAAAACCCACTACCCAACTCACCAATTACCGCCCAATATCACTCTTGAATTCAGGTGTCAAAATGTATGCGAAAGTCCTGGCGAACAGGATGAATTTAGTTTTACCACATATTATCCACCAGGACCAGTCCGGCTTTGTTCCCAACCATGAAGCCAAAGACAACACGGTACGCAATCCCCTTTTAATGCGGCATGCCAAATCTAAACATATTCCCTCAATTTGGTTGTCCACTGACACGGAGAAGGCCTTCGACCAAGTCAGATGGCCTTTCCTGCAAGCAACTTTACAAAACTTTGGGATGGGTGACAAAACACTGCAGAAAATGTTTGCATTATACAATCTCCCTAGCGCCAGGATCTCTCTTAATGGTACCTTGTCTCAACTGTTTCCTGTAACAAATGGAACTAGACAGGGTTGCCCACTGTCCCCGTTAATATTCATTTGCCTTATAGAGACCCTGGCGACAAAGATAAGAAATAACAAAAAAATTACAGGTATTCACCTTCAGGGTGAGGAATACAAACTGTCCATGTTTGCAGATGACATCATTTTCTCCTTTACAGAGACGGTTAGATCTGTTCCCCCTCTATTACAAGAGCTTGATTGTCATGTCCTCCTTTTGGTTTGTTGCTAATATGTTACAGGACTATACCTTTAAGAACACACCAGCCCACACACTACTTAAGGCTCCACCTCCCAGCACTCCTTGCTGGTTTATTGAAGTAGTTCTAAACACCAGTCTATGTTACTGTTTCCTCAGTATATTGTTTCAGTTTCTGCCGGAGTCTCAGTCTTATGGGGCATTACCTCCTATCTGTGTTCTATCATCAGAACTCAACTCTGCTCGGCACTCTTGACGTCATCAGCTATGGCCCATAGCACTCTCAGTCAGTCTCTGATCAACCGGCTACCAGGGGCACATCACAGATCTCGGTGTCTCACACAAACCACTCAAGAGTTCTTCCTAGGATCAGGATGTATAAAAAAAAAGTACTAACAACCAGTATCATATTACTTATATTTGCACTATTGTTTGTACTAGCTGCATCATTTCCTGGCATTGTTATATGAAACTGTTCCTTAATTCCTTATTGCCTGACACAGTAAAATCTTACTGCATTCATTCAGCATACTAATATACTTGTATGTTTAACTGCCTAATGACGATCATATACTGCAGTTTCCCTTGGGTAAACACCTCAGCATATTAAAAGTACTTACATGCTTAAACGGCTTGATGCCAGATTATATACTTAGTTACACCGGTGTGTATACTGTGATGTTAAGCTGGCTAAAATAAGACAGAGGGGTAAACTGTCACTGTTTACAATAGTTGTTTTCCCAACTGTCACAAAACTCAGTCACACAAGATAATCTGGATCTGATTCAAGCCTTTAGCACTTAGGGTTATAACATATCTAACATTGATACATTCTATAATCTTACTAATTTCGTAATCAACAATACTAAGTCAGAAATCTTAGGAATCCCATTCAGATGGTGCAAGGATTCTCTGAGATATCTAGGAATTCAATTAGCAGATAACCTAGACACTTTATTTAAATTATGAACCACCACGTTACCTTCTACACCCCTGCCAGACAACTTCAATCGGCCGACCAAGCCCTCGCAGTCATCCCCCGCATCAGGAAAACCACAGCAGGAGGCAGATCCTTCTCTCACCTGGCAGCCAAGACTTGGAACACCCCCCCCCCCCCCGCTGCACCTCAGACAAGCTACCGCCCTAACTAAGTTCAGAAAGGACCTCAAGATCTGGCTCAGTCACGCAAGATAATCTGGATCTGATTCCAGCCTTTAGCACTTAGGGTTATGATATAATCTAACATTGATACATTCTATAATCTTACTAATTTCGTAATCAACAATACTAAGTCAGAAATCTTAGGAATCCCATTCAGATGGTGCAAGGATTCTCTGAGATATCTAGGAATTCAATTAGCAGATAACCTAGACACTTTATTTAAATTAAACTTTTTACCCATTTAAACAACTCTCATGCGAGACCTTTCTTCTTGGAACAACAAAAACCTTTCTTGGCTTGGTAGGATTAATACCATCAAAATTAATGCTTTTCCAAGGTTCCTATACATCCTGCAAATGTTACCCATCCCAGTACCACCTAAATTCATTTTCCAGATCCAACAACTGTTTATTCCTTTATCTGGAATAGAAGGCCTCCTAGAATAAACACTTAATGTCACGTCCAACTGTCCACCGGGGACTCGGAGTCCCGGATTTGGATTCCTATAGACGGTCCATATTTCTTCAAAGAATTCTGGACTGGAGAATCCATAAGCATCGCAAAAGATGGGTCAGTTTGGAGGAAAACCTGAATATAGCACTTAACCTCCCCTCAATTTGTTGGCATCCAAATCCTTTAACTATAATTAGACAAATCCTTACCTCTCCTCATGTCCAGGGCCACTAACATCATTACTTCACAATACTAAATTCTCAATATAAGAGTTACGGCCGAATATAAACGGCGACCCCTTACTAAATGACCTAGCCATTCATGATTTAATACTTAACGAATCGATCTGTACACAAGAACAATTAGTTAATAACGGGTATTCCCGGGCTGATAATTGGTTTTTCAATAGAAGACTACATCACTATATTACCACCCATAAACACTCTCAAAACATGACTCGCCCAATGACCAACCTTGAGAAACTATTTAATTCTAACCCTCCTATTAAACATAGCCTTTCTCATATATACAAAATTATTACTCACCCACTCCCAGGTAACCTGCCTTACTCCATTGACTCCTGGGAGAGGGAACTTGGAGTGATCATTCCCCCTCAAACGGCAATGAATATTTTTCTCAACACAAAATCCTCCTCTACCTCTATTCTAGAGATTAACTACAAAATCCTACACGGTTCGTACTTGATTCCTAAAAGACTCCATAAATTGTTTCCCAAAACCATAAACAGATGCTGGCGTTGCGGACATGTAGGCAGCGGCATGGGTCATATGTGGTGGTGGTGTTCTCAGATAAACTCATTTTGGAGGAACATTATTAGAGAAATTGAAGATATTTTTCAAATACTCCTCCCATTAGACCCTTTAATTTGGTTACTTAACAAATCCAACAAACTACCTCAGAAACATTTCCGACCACTTTTGAAAATCATGATAAATAGTTTTGATAGAACTGGAAGAATATAGTTCTTACAAATCAGGAAACAAAGACCAATTTATAGAGTTACAACTCACTTGGGAACAATACCTGAAAAACACTTCCCCCCCCCACCCCTTGACTAATAAGTTAATTACCTACCTAGAAATCTTTTGTACCATATCTGGTACGGCATTTGGATGAGCTACAACTGCCTAAAGCTGAACGCAGACAAGACTGAAGTCCTCCTCCTCGGTCCCACCACATCCACCTGGAATAACTCCTGGTGGCGCACAGCCCTCGGACACCCTCCAACCCCCACCGACCATGCACGAAATCTAGGCGTCATCCTGGACTCATCGCTCTCCATGGACCGGCAAATCAACGCCGTCTCTTCTGCATGCTTCCACACACTTCACCTGCTGCGAAAGATCTTCAAATGGATCCCAACCGAGACCAGGAAGACTGTCACTCACGCCCTCATCAGCAGCCGACTGGACTATGGTAATGAACTCTACGCCGGCACCACCATCAAGCTCCAAAAGAGACTACAGCGCATCCAGAACGCTTCGGCCAGACTAATCCTCGACATCCTTAGTCAATGCCACATCACCAAACACCTGCGCGACCTGCACTGGCTCCCCATCAAGAAAAGAATAACCTTCAAGCTGCTTACCCACGCATTCAAGGCCCTCCACAACATCGGTCCCGAATACTTGAACCACCGCGTTACCTTCTACACCCCTGCCAGACAACTTCAATCGGCCGACCAAGCCCTCGCAGTCATCCCCCGCATCAGGAAAACCACAGCAGGAGGCAGATCCTTCTCTCACCTGGCAGCCAAGACTTGGAACACCCCCCCCCCCGCTGCACCTCAGACAAGCTACCGCCCTAACTAAGTTCAGAAAGGACCTCATGACCTGGCACAGTCACGCAAGATAATCTGGATCTGATTCCAACCTTTAGCACTTAGGGTTATGACATATCTAACATTGATACATTCTATAATCTTACTAATTTCGTAATCAACAATACTAAGTCAGAAATCTTAGGAATCCCATTCAGATGGTGCAAGGATTCTCTGAGATATCTAGGAATTCAATTAGCAGATAAGCTAGACACTTTATTTAAATTAAACTTTTTACCCATTTAAACAACTCTCATGAGAGACCTTTCATCTTGGAACAACAAAAACCTTTCTTGGCTTGGTAGGATTAATACCATCAAAATTAATGCTTTACCAAGGTTCCTATATAGAATGTTGTGTAATTTTAAGATTTATCTATGTTTATGGTTAGATATTTTATACATACTATTTTTTTTTTTTTTGCATAACTGTGCTAAGTGACAAAAATAATTCTTCTGATTTTCAATTACTAATTATATTGAAAATATAGGTATAAAATGTTTTTTTTTATGTTTTTGTGAAGGAAAACTGATGTCTGCCTCCTGTTTTTTGTACGTTTCTTTTAAAAAATTTTTTTTTTTTTACATCTTTAAATTTAAGTTTTATTGGAATAAAGCCAGCCTCATTCCTTTATATATTGTCTATGGCTGCACACTAAAATATACATCAACACAATATTCAGAGCTCAAAGGAAAGTAATGATCAGGAAAACAAAACAAAACATTTCTTCACAAAAATAAATTAAAATAAGGCTGCAATCAAAGTAACTCTGAATAGCTCATTTGTAGGGGCATATTTTAGCCTAGGTAAACAAGACACTTGCCTAGAGCAGCAGATTGGGGGGGGCAGCACTTTTTGAGTCTCTGTTGGGAGCAGCAGATGACTTAACTAGCACTATCCGACTGTGTGTGTGTATATATACACTCACCGGACACTTTATTAGGTGCACTTTGCTAGTACCGGGTTGGACCCCCTTTTGTCTTCAGAACTGCCTTAATTCTTTATGGCAAAGATTCAACAAGGTGTTGGAAACATTCCTCCTAGATTTTGGTCCATATTGACATGATAGCATCACGTAGTTGCTGCAGATTTGTCGGCTGCACATCCATGATGAGAATCTCCCGTTCCACTACATCCCAAAGTTTGAGATGATTTGAGCTTTGTGACATGGTGCATTATCCTGCTGGAAGTAGCCATCAGAAGATGGGTACACTGTAGTCATAAAGGGATAGACATGGTCAGTAACAATACTCAGGTAGGCCGTGGCATTTAAACAATGCTTAACTGGTACTAAGGGGCCCAAAGTGTGCCAAGAAAATGTTCCCCACACCATTATACCACCACTACCAGCCTGAACCATTGATACAAGGCAGGATGGATCTATGCTTTCATGTTGTTTACGCTGAACTCTGACCCTACCATCTGAATGTCACAGCTGAAATCGAGACTCATCAGACCAGGTAACGTTTTTCCTATCGTCTATTGTCAAATTTTGGTGAGCCTGTGCAAATTGTAGCCTCAGTTTCCAGTTTTTAGTTGACAGGAGTGGCACCCGGTGTGGTCTTCTGCTGCTGTAGCCCATCTGCATCAAGTTTTGATGTGTTGTGCATTCAGAGATGGTATTCTGCATACCTTGGTTGTAACGAGTGGTTATTTGAGTTACTGTTGCCTTTCTATCATCTCGAACCAGTCTGCCTATTCTCCTCTGACCTTTGACATCAACAAGACACTTTCATCCACACAACTGTCGCTCACTGGATATATTTTTTTTTCCGGACCATTCTCTGTAAAACCTAGAGATGGGTGTGCGTGAAATTCCCAGTAGATCAGGAGTTTTTGAAATACTCAGACCATCCCATCTGGTGCTAACAACCATGCTACGTTCAAAGTCACTTAAATCCCCTTTCTTCCCCATTCTGATGCTCTGTTTGAACTTCAGCAAGTCATCTTCACCACGTCTAGATGCCTAAATGCATTAAGTTGCTGCCATGTGATTGGCTGATTAGCAGTTTATGTTAGCAAGCAATTGAACAGGTGTACCTAATAAAGTGGCCGGTAAATATATATACAGTATACAGTATATATATATTAGTTTAAAATTAAAATTATATGCAAAACCCCCCCACTTTGAATAGAAAAAAATACATTACTCTTTAGACTACTGCTTCATAACTTCTGTTTCCGATGAGCCCGAAGGCTCGCCATAAACAAGGGGCATCAAGCTCCAATCTGAGCTTGATAATTTGGCCCCTAAGTATTCACAGGCATAGGCAGGAACAGGAGAATGTAATCTGTCTGGGGAAAAATAATCTGCTGTTGTTGAAATAATTTAAAATTCTTTGCCAGAAAAGACAGAGGCTGATTTAAATCCAGAACAGGCGAAGCAGAAGTAAGATCCGGAGGAAATGCAGGATAGAAACCATAATTTGCATCAGTCTTTACAGACTGATGAACATGATTATTGCAAGTGAATTCTGCTGTAGGATGCATATAGGCTCAATTATCCTGAAGGTATGCAGAAAAACAGTCTACTTGAAAATGTATATTGCTTAAAAAGAGAGATAATCCCTCTCCATTTCACCCCTCCCTTCCCCTGCTTTTCTGGTTCATATTTAGATGATATTACAAAGTTGCTGCAACTTGGTTACTAAATACATGTTCTCAAGTTCTAGAGAAAAATTTACTATGAATGTTTAGTTATATGTACTTAACTATTTTAACCTATGACCAATGTGTTTATGCAGTATGGCTACATGCATTACAACTACTACAGAAAAATTATTCATAAAACAGCGATAACTACCCCAGACACAGGGTTATATAACAGAACTTTTAAACACTACCCTATAACCCAGACCCAGAGGCTTCAGCAGCTAACCACACAATCATCTACTTTACTGATGTTCATTAACATGAAATCCGGCAGCAATCATAAGCCAGTTCTGAACAGCACACAAAATGGCCTCCATTAAGATAATTTCCCATAATGTGAGGGGGCTGCATTCCAACGTCAAACGGCAAAAAGCACTTACAGAATACAAATCCCTTAATGCCTATATTGTCCTACTTAAGTAGACTCACTTCACCAAATCCTGTATACCCAAATACTGGGATAAAGCTTACTCACAGCAATATCAAGCCATGAGTAATAAAAAACACTGCAGGGTCACGGTATTCTAATACACACTTTACTCAACTTCACAGAAGAAGAGGTTATTTCAGATAAAGATGGTAGATACCTCATAATCAGAGGTCTGATTCATAACACCCCACTACTTATAGCAAATGTATATGCACCAAACGAGGCCCATCAACCCTTTATCTCTAGGCTAAGTCAACAGTTGACACAATGGAAGAAATATTGTATGATTATAGGAGACTTCAACTTGACTCTATACAACTCTTTAGATAGGTCAAAGATGGTAGGGAAAACTAGAAAACGCTGTGACACAACCCAAGTGGAGAACACTGAACCAGAAGGAGAGAGACTACACCTATTACTCAGCGGTACATAACACCTTTTCCAGAATCGACTATTGTCAGAATTTTGTGTAATTTTAAGATTTATCTATGTTTATGGTTAGATATTTTATACCTACTAATTTATTTATTTTTTTGCATAATTGTGCTAAGTGACAAAAATAATTCTTCTGATTTTCGATGACTAATTATATTGACAATATAGGTATAAAATAATGTTTTTTTTATGTTTTTGTGAAGGAAAACTGATGCCCGCCTCCTGTTTTTTGTACGTTTCTTTAAATTAGATTTTTTACATCTTTAAATGCTTGAAAAAAAATCAAGTTTTTTTGGAATAAAGCCAGCCTCATTCATTTATATATTGTCTATGTCTGCACACTAAAATATACATCAACACAATATTCAGAGCTCAAAAGAAAGTACAATAAGAGCACATTAAAACACCTCAAAAACGGATCATGCAGGGATAGAGGGAGGAAATTATAATGTCGCCATGACACCTAGGCCTCTATTTATCAAGCTGTCAACCGCAAATATGCTGGAATTCCGCAGCGTATTTGTGGCGAGCCTGATTCGCCGTAGTTATCAAATCCTACAGACCGGCAAAAGTAGAATATAGTGACGTAACATACGATCCGCCGGACTCAGTCCGACACAGATCAATGGCTACGTCACTACAGATGTTCCGAACGCAAGTTTTGCACAATCTGACTACTTTTGCTAGCTATAAAAAAACTAGCAGGTACGCTCGCCACTATTCCGGCCCAGCGTACCCGGTTTTCAATCTGCCGCCCTGGAGGCGGCGGATGCCGTAGGAATCAATGGGAGTCTGACAGCAGCAAAAGCTTATGTTCACTGCTGCCCGATATCCCATTGATTCCTATGGGAAATGTCTACACCTAACACCCTAACATGTACCCTGAGTCTAAACACCCCTAATCTGCCCCCCCTACACCACTGCCACCTACATTATACTTATTAACCCCTAATCTGCCACCCCAACACCGCCGCCACCTACATTATACTTATTAACCCCTAAACCGCCGCTCCTGGAGCCCGCCGCAACTAAATAAAGTGTTTAACCCCTAAACCGCCGCTCCCAAACCCCGCCGCCACCTACATTATATTTATTAACCCCTAATCCGACCCCCCTACACCACCGCCCCTACATTAAATTTAATAACCCCTAATCTGACCCCCCTACACCGCCGCCACCTACATTAAATTTATTAACCCCTAATCTGACCCCCCTACACCACCACCACCACCTACATTAAATGTATTAACCCCTAAACCTAAGTCTAACCCTAACCCCCCCTAACTTAAATATCATTTAAATAAATCTAAATAAATATTCCTATCATTAAATAAATTATTCCTATTTAAAACTAAATACTTACCTATAAAATAAACCCTAAGCTAGCTACAATATAACTAATAGTTACATTGTAGCTATTTTAGGATTTATTTTTATTTTACAGGCACGTTTGTATTTATTTTAACTAGGTACAATAGTTATTAAATAGTTATTAACTATTTAATAACTACATAACTAAAATAAATACAAAAGTGCCTGTAAAATAAAACCTAACCTAAGTTACAATTACACCTACACTATACTTAAATTAATTACCGAAATGAACTACAATTAATTACAATTAAATACAATTAACTAAAGTACAAAAAACAAACACTAAATTACAGAAAATATTAAAATAATTACAAGAATTTTAAACTAATTACACCTAATCTAATCCCTCTAATAAAATAAAAAAAGCCCCCCAAAATAATAAAAATCCCTACCCTACACTAAATTACAAATAGCACTTAAAAGGGCCTTTTGCGGGGTATTGCCCCAAAGTAATCAGCTCTTTTATCTGTAAAAAAAAATACAATACCCCCCCACCAACATTACAACCCACCACCCACACACCCAACCCTACTCTAAAACCCACCCAATCCCCCCTTAATAAAACCTAACACTAACCCCTTGAAGATCACCCTACCTTGAGACGTCTTCACCCAACCGGGCAGAAGTGGTCCTTCTGATGGCCAGAAGTCTTCATCCTATCCGGGCAGAAGAGGACCTCCAGACGGGCAGAAGTCTTCATCCAGGCAGCATCTTCTATCTTCATCCATTCGGAGCGGAGCGGGTCCATCTTCAAGACATTCGAAGCGGAGCATCCTTCCAGGCCGACGACTACCCGACGAATGAATATTCCTTTAAATGACGTCATCCAAGATGGCGTCCCTTGAATTCCGATTGGCTGATAGAATTCTATCAGCCAATTGGAATTAAGGTAGGAAAAATCCTATTGGCTGATGCAATCAGCCAATAGGATTGAGCTCTCATTCTATTGGCTGTTCCAATCAGCCAATAGAATGCGAGCTCAATCCTATTGGCTGGGTGTTCTTTGCCTCCACCTGGTGGCCAGGAGTTGAATTCCCACTAGTAATTAGAATGGATTTGTGGACTCTTCATGCCATTGGAAAAAAAATAGATTTTTTGTGTGAAAGTTTACATAGATTGAAATTTGGTGTTGGGTGAGTTTGAACAGGGATAAGAATGCGGCAGTGATCTATACACACATATATATACTTATTATCTCTTACTTATTCTCTCTCACACGCTCTCTCACACTCTCTCCCTTACTCTTTCTCACTTTATCTCTCACACTCTCTACCTTACTCTTTTCTCTCTTTATCTCTCTCACTCTCTACCTTACTCTTTCTCTCTTTATCTCTCACACTCTCTCTCTCCAAATCGCCTATACTTTGTACATTACAAAAAAAAACTGAAAACAAAATAATCGCTATAGTAAAGTTGCTGTGAAAACTGTCTAGCAACAGTAGATTTTACATGGCAACTATATTATATGCACCAATAATAGTGGTACATCCAATTTCCACTAGGACAGATGGGAAGGCAGCAGAAATTCAGAAAATTAGAAAATCTTAGGGCAACAACATAGGTAAAAGTTAAAACACGTCACCATGTGAAAAAATGACACCTAACCAGTTAACAAATGCATTAACTACTGCTGAAACAGTAAGTTTAGTAAGTATGGGACACATCAGATTTTGCTGAAACTGTTTGGTATCAAGTAAACCATTTTTAACTTTTACCTATTTTGTGCCCTATAATTTTATAATTTTCTGAATTTATGCTGACTTAGATCCCATCTGTCCTAGTGGAATGAGTCATTCCAATTTCCATTAGGATAGATGGGATTTAAGGCAGCAGAAATTCAGAAAATGAGAAAATTGTATCGCACAACATAGGTAAAAGTAAAAAAAAACATGTCATCACGTGAAGTAGTAAAAAGCCTAACATATTCAATCACGCAATGTATTTATTTTATATATATATATATATATATATATATATATATATATATATATATATATATATATATATATATATATATATATATATATGTAAATAATAATATTAAATAATACCCAACAGAATACTATTCTAACCCCCATTAATACACCCACTGACTCGGTACTACAGTCTACTCAGTCTCTCTCAATCACACTACTACTATGTTCCAACAGGACCAGTTCCCCTTAAAGTAAAAGGCTTAATGAGAAAACATTCAAAATACCGTAATCCTATGTAATAAAATGCCAGGTATGTTTGTCAGATGCAGTCATGCGCAGTAGAGACAAACATACCTGGCCTTAATCAGTGTCGGTTTGGAACGAGGTCAGTGCCACCTGTGAGGTCTGCCGCGTGTGAAACGGCCGCAAGCTACACAGCAAATTCAGTGTCGGCTTGGAGCGAGGCCAGTGACAGCTGTGAGGTCTGCCACGTGAGAAGCGGCCGCGAGCTACATAGCATCAGTGTCGGCTTGGAGTGAGGTCAGTGACAGCTTAGGGAGCGCGAGGTACACAGCATACAAGCTGAACAGCTGTGAGGTCTGGCGCGAGATAGGGAGTGCGAGGTACACAGCATACAAGCCGTGATGGGGGAGTGACCAGCGGGCATGGCAAGGGGGAGCGCGCGGGAGGGGCGTGGTCGGCGGGAGAGACAATAAACAGAGGAGGGAAAGAAAGAAAGAAAGAAAGCAGAAGAGGGGGAGAGAAAACGTAAAAGAGTGAGAGCGTAAAAGAGGGGGAGAGAGAGCACAAAAGAGGGGGTGAGAGCTCAAAAGAGAGGGGGGAGAGAGCGCAAAAGAGGGGGAGAGAGAGCTCAAAAGAGAGGGGGAGAGAGAGCGCAAAAGAGAGGGGGGAGAGATAGTTTTAAAGAGAGGGGGTAGAGAGCGCAATAGAGAGGGGGAGAGAGAGCTCAAAGAGAGGGGGGAGAGAGAGTTTAAAAGAGAGGGGGGAGAGAGAGCGCAAAAGAGGGGGGGAGAGAGAGCGCAAAAGAGGGAGAGAGAATGCAATAGAGGGAGAGCGCAAAAGAAAGGGGGAGAGAGCACAAAAGAGAGGGGATAGAGCGCAAAAGAGAGGGGGGAGAGAGCGCAAAAGAGATGGGGGAGAGAGCGCAAAAGAGTGGGAGAGAGAGTGCACAAAAGAGGGAGAGAGAGAGAGAGCACAAAGAGGGGGAGAGAGAGAGCGCAAAAGAGAGGGGGAGAGAGCGCAAATGATAGGGGGGAGAGAGTTTAAAAGAGAGGGGGGAGAGAGAGAGCACAAAAGAGAGGGGGGAGAGAGAGCGCAATAGAGAGGGGGGAGAGAGAGAGCGCAAAAGAGAGGGGAGACAGAGCGCAAAAGAGAAGGGGGAGAGAGAGCTCAAAAGAGGGAGAGAGCAAAATAGGGGAGAGAGAGAGAGAGCAAAAGAGGGTGAGAGAGAGCAAAAGAGGGTGAGAGAGAGCAAAAGAGGGGGGAGAGAGAGAGAGAGCACAAGAGGGGAGAGAGAGAGCAAAAGAGGGGGGAGAGCGCAAAATAAGGGGGAGAGAGAGAACTCAAAAGAGAGCGGGGGAGAGAGCGCAAAAGAGAGGGGGGAGAGAGAGGGAGAAAGGGTTGGAACCGCGGTACCTAAAAAATTGGCCCGTGTACACGGGCTTTAGGACTAGTATAGGTATAATAGGTATAATGTGTATTAGTGTAACATGGTAGAAAGGCAACCAATGAACAGTGACATTTCTGTTTTGCTTAGAACTAGCAATGTGTTTGAAAGGAAGACTGGTTTTGGATCGATTTACTTGAGATTAATTTCATAAGGTCACACCGACTTCATCCATATTCCATGTTGGAGTAAAGGAATATAATAGCTTTTAAGGCTAGGTTTGTGCTTGCCTTGTCCCCGGCCGGCACCTGCATATTCCATTTCCAGTGTTGCTGGTATAACAGTAGGGAGAAAGTCTAGTAATGTGGGAAATTTCCAGCTAGGGTTACTACTTTGGCCAAGTTAACCTGAGTAGTTATGAGTTACACTTGCTGCCGGTGTGCAGAAGGTAACATGTATTGTACTTCTGGACAGCACTAGACATGAGCCTCCCTGCACACCATACATCATGTGTAACTCTTAACTATCGAAGTTAATATGACCAAGGTGGCAACCCTATTTCCAGCGCTATATATTAGATAATATAGTCTATCCCAGGCAATATATAGTTATATAATATAATTTATAGCCTAAAAGGGAAATAAAACTCCAATTTCATTCACAATTCAGAGGATACAATATTAAACAACTTTCCAATTTTCTAATGTTAGCAAATTTGCTTCATTCTCTTTGTATCCTTTGTTGAAAGAGCAGCAATGCAGTACTGGGAGTTAGAGGAACTTATCTTATTAGATAAGGTAATGACAAGTTGCATCTACCAATCATAAGCTAGCTCCTGAGCCTACCTAGGTATGCTTACCTAGGATACCAAGAGAACAAAACAAATGTGGAAAACAGAAGCTTGTTTAAAATTGTATGCTCTCTCTACCAAATGGGGGGGGGGGGGGTGAGGGTGTTTATATCCCTTTAATAAAAATAGATGTTAAACAACATATGTCTGCACATAGGCATAAACAACCTACTTACATGTCCCTTTGTGTATTTCATTGAGCCTGATTCCTGGTAAAATGAAGTGAAATTTGGATGTTGTGGGGTCATGGTTGGGGCTTTATCTGCAGCAAGTCACGTGACAAAGTACACAAACACATTTTCTAATTGTGTTGATGTGAATTTTCAATAAAACTTTTATATCCCTTTTAAATGCATCTTTTCTGTTGCATGTGGGATAATATAGTAATAAAACGATTTTTAAAAATCCTAAATATGATTTGTGCAAGCTTTGATTTGGTTCGATTGCCAGCTGCTATGTTACTTTGACATTAGCTGCTAGTGCTGCACACATTTGTTTCACTGTTTTTGCATGACAAGTGTCTGCTGTATAACAGTTATTGTGCCTGATTATCTGCCAGTGAGTTAAGGCTTAAGCAGTGCATCATAACAATCTTGTGGAGAAAAGTTAGATCAACCAGAGTGTGTGTTTTTTTTTTACTATTGCTTGCTTGAGTATTGATGTAAGGCACATTCTAGTCTCCAGATCTTACTAATGCTTGAGCATATTGATGGATTGTAAGCATGCCAGTCTCCAGAGAACTATGATGTATATATAACAATAATTACTTAAAGTTTATTGTCAATTTAAATTTCCTACCCGTTTTGGACCAAACAATCTAATCTAAGGCACAGTACCCACTACCTAGTACCCACTACCCACTAATGTATAACGTCTATCATACTAGAATAACTGGATTTTTGCATAAATAAAAAACAACATAGAGACTCTATGTTGTTTTTGATTTATGCAAAAATGCAGTTACTCCAGACTGAGCTGTCCTCAGTGCCCTGTTTAAATTATAATCCACATCCAAATCCAGTGAGACTGTGATCTCTTCATTTAAAATTAGTACCACTACCAGTCCACCCGGTCCTGGCACCACAACCTTCTGAGTAGTACTGACTGAGAGACCCACCCAGGCTGAACCTGTCCCTGACTGACGGTCACCGGCGCCTACCTAACCAACAAGCTGCTCAGCTGCTACTTTACTTCCGGACGGTATTCCGATAACGAAGGAAGGTCCTAGTCCACTAACTCCAACGGCAGGCTTACGGCGCCAGGGTTGACCCGGCTGAAGGGCTCAGAGCTCACTGACAGAGACAGTCTGACCACATGACACGACACCTGAGGACTCATCTAACTATGCGCCTCTCTCTTCCCGCCCGACGTCCTCGATGACGTCACTGATGAAAAAGTTTGCTGATTGGCTGGGCTCCGAGGCTGCTTAGAGAGCAGCCTCTATAGGGAGCGATATGGGCCACAAACTAAGACTTAACCACTGGGTGGCAGTGTCTGTGCAGCCCATATGAAAAAGTGCCTCAAACTCCTCAAAGACATCCATATTGCGCAAAGGGAGGGGAGCTGAACGGCTCACAGCCTCTCCTTCCTTGCACAATATGGATGCGTAAGACAAATAATTAAATGTTTTACTTTGGTTTGAATTTGGAATTGCCAGGCGGCTGGGGGGTGGAGGGGTTCTGGGGGTCAGTTCAAGGGATACCAAAAAAATTTTTTGGATAAACTTACAAAATATATTTTTTTTCATGATTATAGCAAAAAAGTGTAATTACACACATACTGCACGTCACTGGTACGCCGCCTCAGAGGTGGCGTATGAGTTAAGGTGCAGCGGTCTATACTGAACTAAATCACAAGCTTGCCTGCAGTGGCTAGATTGTGACATATTAGTGACATTAGAAGAGGTCTGATAACCCTTTCTGTGCCAAACAAGTGACTGGCACAGGGTTGGATAACCCTGGTCGTCACAAGGAGGTTTTGGCTACCTTGGACGACTCCAACACCACGGTCGTAGTCAATCCTAAGAAGTCTAGCAAGCTAAACAAGTATTTTGATGTACCTTCCATGGTGGAGGTTTTCCCTGTACCAGATCGAGCTACAGAGATTATTGCTAAGGAATGAGACCGGGTATTCCTTTTTCTCCATCCCCTATTTTTAAAAAGATGTTTCCTATTGCTGACTCTATCAAAGAGTCCTGGCAGACGGTCCCCAAGGTGGAAGTGGCAATTTCCACCTTAGCTAAGAGATCCCATAGAGGATAGCTGTTCTTTTAAAGATCCTATGGATAAGAAGTTGGAGGGGTTGCTCAAAAAGATGTATGTACACCAGGGCTTACAATGGCATCCTGCGGTGTGTATTGATACCGTCACTAGTGTGGCGGCATATTGGCTTGATGCGTTGTCTGATTCTACACAAGACAAGCTTTACTGTGGTGATAAATAAAAGGAACAGTAGGTATTGCAGATTGAAGATAACAGAAGAGATCTTATGCAAATCACTAAAAGTCTTTTAGCAGAAACAAAAGTCCATAATACACTGGTGTTTGATTAGAGTAGTCAAAAGGTGAGAGTAACACGGGATACCTCTAAGGTACAGCAGGCACAGCTGATCTGAAGAAGGCTGACACTAGTATGGTAGACACAGGTTTCTCAGCAGGCACAGGTTACCCAACGGGTACTGTTGGTGAGATTGTCACAGGATACCAGATAGGTACAGCAGGAACAGTTGATTTAAAGAAGGATGACAATGGTATGGTAGACACAGGATACTCAGCAGGCACAGGATACCCAGCGGGTACTGTTGGTGAGACTGTCACGGGATACCAGCAGGGTTGTCTCCAAGGGGATGCATTGAGGGGCAATGCCCACCCAAATGGAATGCTGTGCCCCCTCAAAAAATATTGATATGATCATACGTTTTAAAAATAACAAATAAAATAATGAATTGTTATGTAAAGCTGCATGCTGGGTGCTAAATAGCACTCCAAAAAATAGCACTCCAAAAAAGCTGTGATGTCACCAGAGCCACAGGCAGTTAACCCCAGTCCGGAATGGGTGCAAGAAACAAGGGGGATTACAAATAAAAAGTAATACAACACATAGAAACACCCAGCACTCACCAGCTAGCTCAGAGCTAAGATAAAATCACAACTGGAAAGGTTAGTTACCGCATCTGGCCAAATGAGAAAGCTCAGGCACCACGTCAAGGTCCTTTCCATTGCCTGAGTCCCTAACACAGCCACACTATCATGCGAGCTCACAAAGCCAAACAGACTGAGAACAAAGAAGGGGTGTACAGGTGGATGTAATCACCCATAGAAAATACAAAACATGGAAGGGAACTGCACTCCAAGACCGGATCAGGTACACATCCTGTGACTCAGCAACATCCAGCCCTGGGTGCTAAATAGCACCCAAAAAAAGCTGTGATGTCACCAGAGCCACAGGCAGTTAACCCCAGTCTGGAATGGGTGCAAGAAACAAGGGGGATTACAAATAAAAAGTAATACAACACATAGAAACACCCAGCACTCACCAGCTAGCTCACAGCTAAGATAAAATCACAACTGGAAAGGTTAGTTACCGCATCTGGTCAAATGGGAAAGCTCAGGCACCACGTCAAGGTCCTTTCCATTGCCTGAGTCCCTAACACAGCCACACTATCATGCGAGCTCACAAAGCCAAACAGACTGAGAACAAAGAAGGGGTGCACAGGTGGATGTAATCAACCATAGAAAATACAAAACATGGAAGGGAACTGCACTCCAAGACCGGATCAGGTACACATCCTGTGACTCAGCAACATCCAGCCCTGGGTGCTAAATAGCACTCCAAAAAAGCTGTGATGTCACCAGAGCCACAGGCAGTTAACCCCAGTTCGGAATGGGTGCAAGAAACAAGGGGGATTACAAATAAAAAGTAATACAACACATAGAAACACCCAGCACTCACCAGCTAGCTCACAGCTAAGATAAAATCACAACTGGAAAGGTTAGTTACCGCATCTGGCCAAATGGGAAAGCTCAGGCACCACGTCAAGGTCCTTCCCATTGCCTGAGTCCCTAACACAGCCACACTATCATGCGAGCTCACAAAGCCAAACAGACTGAGAACAAAGAAGGGGTGCACAGGTGGATGTAATCACCCATAGAAAATACAAAACATGGAAGGGAACTGCACTCCAAGACCGGATCAGGTACACATCCTGTGACTCAGCAACATCCAGCCCTGGGTGCTAAATAGCACTCCAAAAAAGCTGTGATGTCACCAGAGCCACAGGCAGTTAACCCCAGTCCGGAATGGGTGCAAGAAACAAGGGGGATTACAAATAAAAAGTAATACAACACATAGAAACACCCAGCACTCACCAGCTAGCTCACAGCTAAGATAAAATCACAACTGGAAAGGTTAGTTACCGCATCTGCCCAAATGGGAAAGCTCAGGCACCACGTCAAGGTCCTTTCCATTAAAGAAAAGGGGAGATACTAATTGCACTGCTCAAATTTACAACTTAGGGTAGCCTATTGATCTCTGGATCAGGTAATATGATATAGATATCAGTCCAGATTTATTGTGTTACAAAAAATGGCTGAGGTGCTGTGTACTTGTTTTGTGAGACGAGAATTATCAATCCTTAGATTGATGGATTGTACACCTATATAGCACTCATTCCCTAATTGATAGTGACAAAATTGGACAAGAGCTGTGTCTCCTGGGAGGAGAGTGTGCGTGGGGATATTTATTAAAATATAACCTTTATTGGTAATTTTTAAAAAAATATAAGGCAACAAACACAATTGACATACAAACTTTATTAAAAACACAGGTTTGGGTCTTTGTAGGTTTTTATCCGTTATTCACGGAGTACATTAAGTGGTTGTGGTGTGTATTAGAAATTACTTGAGTTTCAAGTCAGGTTAATCTCGGTAATTGTATAGTATTTTGTTATACTTTGAGCTTATATTAGGGAAAGCTGTTGTGTTATGATATTTACTCTAATATTGTATATGTGGTCTATGACTCACCGTTCAAATCAAATTTTAATATTAGAGGTATTAACGTAAATATCCCATATTATCACCAAAGTTTGTTATTAATGCTTGTAGTATTGCATTTAATATGTATCTTAGTGAGACAATAACTGATTTCCTAGTGGTTGTATTCTTATCTCAGTATGATATTGTTGGAAATATATGCATAATGCTATTTTAAATAGCCTCCTAGCTATATAAATACAGCTACACTATCATGCGAGCTCACAAAGCCAAACAGACTGAGAACAAAGAAGGGGTGCACAGGTGGATGTAATCACCCATAGAAAATACAAAACATGGAAGGGAACTGCACTCCAAGACCGGATCAGGTACACATCCTGTGACTCAGCAGGATCTATATATATAGATATACAATATATCTATACAGTAACTCACAAAAGTGAGTACACCCCTCACATTTTTGTAAATATTTTATTATATCTTTTCATGTGACCACACTGAAGAAATGACACTTTGCTACAATGTAAAGTAGTGAGTATACAGCCTGTATAACAGTGTCAATTTGCTGTCCCCTCAAAATAACTCAACACACAGCCATTAATGTCTAAACCGTTGGTAACAAAAGTGAGTACACCCCTAAGTGGAAATGTCCAAATTGGGCCCAAAGTGTCAATATTTTGTGTGGCCACCATTATTTTCCAGCACTGCCTTAACCCTCTTGAGCATGCAGGGCCGGTGCTAGGATTTTTGGCCACACAGGCGAGGATACATTTTGCCCCCCCCCCCCCCCCCCACGATTACATACCATCCTATTGCTAGTTAAAGGGATATTGAAGTTTTTTAAAGCCTGATGGAAAGTTATAGATTACTGTTGTGGGTGAAAATTCTTTCACACACACACATTTACACACACACAGACACACACACACACATTTACACACACACAGACACACACACATTTACACTCACACATTTACACACACATGCACATATTCATAAACACATTTAGAGAAGGGCACCTAGGCACTAGGACCATGTTACTTTAGAACAGAGCTTTCCAAACTTCTCATGTTGGTGACACACTTTGTAGATCTACATCATTTTGCGACACAGTAATTCAGTTGTACCAGCAAAAAGGAGGTTAAACTAACTTGTTTTAATAGATACGGACACGTACATAAATTATATAATAACTAAATGCATTTACAAGTAACAGTATGTATGTGCAAGAATGAAAAAAAGTTTAATAACACCAATAGCTACTTACTATTTTAATGGGATGTATGAGGTTGATGGGATGAACACAGTTTCTGAATATTTAGTGGAATATTAGATAAAGACACTTGCATTTCATTATCAAGCATTTTTAAGCTTCCACTTCCTATCCATATATCAAGAGCAGGAGCAGCAATGCACTACTGGGAGCTAGCTGCAAAAAAATCCCACTGACTTCTGACTTCAGCTCAGCGTTTAAGCTGCTTCCCTCAGAGCTCTGTGAGTCCGACTGATTACTGCTCGCGCTGCATACACACTGCTGTCCCACTCACTGACTACACGTGCAGTCACGAGCCGATTGAGGAGTCCACACGTACAGTCAGGAGCCAATTAAGGAGACTACACGTCCAGTCAGGAGCCAATTTGCCGCCAAATTCGGGAATGGTAATAGTTTCAGTTCCCACTAAGCTGCGCCAATAGGTTAAGATGATCTGTGACCCACTAGGTATCAATCACGTGTCAACCATGTGATATGCGTAGCAGGCAGGTGGAAAGTCAGAAACCAAAAAACTATTTAAAAAAAAAAATTAAATTTAAAAAAAATTGTGCTGAAGCAGGGACACACCTACACACTGCTGCCGACACACTAATGTGTCCCGACACACAGTTTGGAAAGCACTGCTTTAGAAGGTTATGGTACAACTTACTTTCAGCAGTCAGCAATCCCATGCCATAGTTTGACCCTGCTTATCAGGCAAGTCCCTGATTGACCATCTGTGTCTGGACTGAACTGCTTCAGTGATCACAGACATTGAATGCATTATGTCTCCAGCAAACCCTTGCTTAAAAGTTACTGCTTGCGGGTGTCATAACCTGTGAACATTTTTATATGACATGGTACCATATACAGGGAAAGCTGGGCATGGCTGCCACTGCAGATGATTAATAAATAACAGGAACCATGTATACCACAAAGGAGGATGAATTCAGGGCCTATATTTGGCATCTAAGCACATTTCTAATGTCAGTTGAAATAGTACCTTTAAAATTATTTAATAAAAAATACTAGAGAACTAACAGAAAATCCCCATTTTATCCCAGCAAGAAAAAAAAACAAACAAAAACAACAACAATGTGGGTAGAAACTCTCAGGCTTTTACATGAAATAAGAATTTTCCTTTATAGCCTACAGAGAACAGTGCAAGGATACAGATCATGCCACAAATAATATGGCTGTAAAATACCATAATAGAGTTGTGTTACCTATAGGGTATACAATGTGCTGTATTTCAGTAGGACATTATGCTACCAAAAGTTGCTTATGGATCTAATATAACAGTGAAGTGCTCACTATCAGACCACCCCTCTCCTTTAACCATACAGTATATAACACACATTGCTCAACCTCTAATGGGAAACTGGGAATGCATGAGTAACTCCTTTCTGTCCCTATGATGTATGGATAAAATGTATATGTTTATAAGTGTATATGAAGGTGTAAACAATGACATATGTTGCAAAACTTGCTAAATATACGTTTGTTTATATAAATGTATATTACTGATTTATTTGTTACATATGATAAATTGTGTTAGCCAGCCATACAAGTGAAAAACACACACTGTATATTCCCAGCCTCTATTTAGAACTTGAAGAAAGAGAACAAAAATCCAGCGAGCCACTTAGGAAAAAATGTGGTAAGTTTAATAGATAAAAAAGAACACATACAAAAATACACTCAAAGAACTGTGGGGTTAAAAGAAAAAGAGTTAAAAAGATATGCCATTACTCCACAATTTAGCCAGTCCGTCTATTTAGAACTTGTAAGTTATTACATACTTAAAGGAGATCACTGTTTCTTTTTTTTTTTGTTTGTTTGTTTTTTGTTGCTTTTTTTTTTAAAACATATAAATTATCTTTACATGATTAATATACATAATATGGTAATACCTAACAATATGTACATAAATCTATTTCAGTCTATAACACTGAGCAAAACAGGATATCCAGTATGTTCAATCAACATTTTAAGCTGAGTATTTGTGTATTAGCATGAATAAGCAAACAGATGCTCCCTAAACAAGGAGAAAAGGCCAAACAACCTGTCACAAAAGGAAGTTTAAACACACATTTCATACAAAACAGCACCTGACTCCTTCTTCCGTCATACACACACCACTAAAGGGAAACAACTGCATCATTCCCAGCCGGTGACATGGGGGAGTATTAATAGTCTGCAGGAGCCTTACACGGATGACGATATATTATATACATTTGATTTATATAAAATGATTTTTATTTTTAGTAGACCGAGCGCTAGTACTATAAAGCCTTAAGCTCACTGGCAATAGTCCCCTAGTGGACTTGGGAAATAGCTATAAGTATGTGAGAGAGTGAGCGCTAAAAAGCTAAAAAGGCATAGGTAGGGTACAGGTGGTTTAAAAATAGTACATATTTATTAACAGTAAAAATACGATTAAAACTTTCCTAAAATCTCCATGGATCCATGAGATAAAAAATGCAGATAAAGATACAATATGTAACAGGAATTTCGTCCTATATTGTGGTGAAAGATATTAATAATTGTTAACTACAACAACAATTCGAGATCAGAGTAGTAAACAACGATAGTTAACAAGGATATCATTTTGTACGTTATATATTGTATAACCGGAATATACGTTGGAAATAAGCACAAATAAAAACAGTTCTTAAAACAAAAAGTCTTAGGTGCAGTGTCCAAGGTAAACAATCCAATGCGGGTGTGATCAAAAAATGTGATCAAAAAGGGAGTGTGGAAAAAATATGTGAGGAAAAGATGTGTCTGGTGTGTAAATAAATGTCTCTTGTAAATTCACAGTGGTTTAAAAAACAAAGTCAATAGGTGTAGCAGTTCCTAGAAAATAATATCCAATCTGATCCAAAATCAAAATGCTGAAAATGCTCCAAAAAACTCCAATAACCGTGGTTTAAAAGTGATCAAATGTGAAGCAATGAAAAAATAAAAAGTTATAAAAACAATGTGGAAACAATGGTCCGAAATTATCTTCTGAACCTGTGGATAAATAAAAAACAATAGTGCAATATCGTCTAGATACTGTATACAATAATTGGAAATGTGTTCACCAGTATGTCAACGCGTTTCGGCCCTCCTAGGCCTTTATCAAGACATTACTGTTCTATGTATCTCTGGGAGCTTTATATGTTGGTCACTTAGATGATTGGCTCCAATTTGGCGCCAAAATTAGGGTCTGCCCTTTCCTGTTTAGCCCAATGTCTCATGGGAAAGAATTTTTCTTTTGGTCTCTTATCTTATTATCTATAATCATTGTATTATTTTAAAATATGTATACATCAGACTCTATTTTGTTGTGTATATTCAGAGTTGTTAACATCTCTAGTACTTCAGTTTGTCATATATTAAGGTATTATTTCTTATTATCCGTATTTGCCCCACTTCCGGATTTCTAGACTTACTAGCTGTTCCGGTTCTGTTGTAAGTAACATTACATCCGGTTTCGCCAGCGTAACTTCCGGATTCGCTATTACCGGAAGTCTTAATTTTGTCTCATCCGGTTGCGCTGTTGCCGGAAATTAGTCTATTTCGGACCTTATTCAATTTAACTTGGGTGATCGAATACATGGCTTGCATGACTATGTCAGTAGGGGTAATGGTCTATCAGCATCCTCATCGTGTGTATAAACAGATATTTGTACTACACAAATACTTTTAAACACTTTTAACACATATATTTGTATTTACATATAGAACAGTTTGGCCATATATATAAAAATATTTAAATATTTAAAAATATTTAAGGATATTTAAAAATATTTAAAAATATCCAAAAATATTCCTCAAAATTTACAATGAATGAGTCACAATAAAAAATCATAATGGGAGATCGCAATATAAAAAATATGAAAGATGAGAATAAGATTCGATCACAGTCTGAAAGTGATTTTGGAACAGGAAAAAAAAAGTTAAAAAAGTTTAAAAAAAGTACTACTTAAATGGTCGGTGCGTCTAATTATGCATATCTCACTTGTTGGTATATATGCCAGATATTTAAAACACTGATGATCTGAGCAGCTAATGTTAGACTAACTGGAATGGAGGGTATAGATATTTACTAGAATACTTAAGGAAAAGGGACTTCTCCATGCCTAATTGCTCAAGGATTTGTTTGTCTAATATGTAATGAGTGTGGAAAAGGGATTAAATCATTCTTATATATTCCTCAATAAGGGGGTTTGTTCTTTTAGATAATTTTAGTTCTTCCGGTTTACTAGTTTGTCTAATCTTTCAGTTAATGTGTCAAGGGACTTACTGATATATATGGATCCGTCTTCTGCTCTATCAATATAAAGCGTACAGAGTAGCTAGTGTGAGAACACATGCAGTCAGTGATATGCCTTCTTTTGATAAAGCTGTTTGGTGGCAGAGTGACTTTGCTCATCAGCCTCTGATGGAGTGTATTTAACACCTATTTTTCAGGGATGACACCTACTGTCTAATCTTTTCTTAAGGACAGCAAGTGTGACAGATCCTCTTTGTGGTTCAGTCCCTTAGGGAAGAGACAATCCAATGTAAAGATCCATTTGGATTCATTGAATAATAATTTTCTCTCATGATCGCCTCCTCGCCAGTTTTTGTTTATCTTCTGAATTCCGAAGAACTTAAGGTCTTTAATATTACCTCATCTCTCTGAGTATGTTGACAAGAACTTGCAAAAATATGTCACAAGACTTCCATCATACCTGAGGGATTCTACACAAGTACTATCTATATTAGACAAAATAGTCTGGGATGAGAATTACATACTAGCAACGTGCGATGTAACATCGCTCTATACGAGCATCCCACATGAGGCAGGCTTAGAAGCCGTGAATTCTTTTTTAACAAAAGACCCCGAAGTACTTGATGGACAACGTCTTTTTATACTAGAAAGTATAAAATATATTTTGAGTCACAATTATTTTTGCAATAACAATAAATTTTATAAGCAAATTTGTGGAACAGCAATGGGGACCAGGTTCGCGCCTAGCTACGCTAATTTGTACATGGGTCAATGGGAACAAATATTCTGGGACTCATGTCCAGCTAGCACGGACCTGGTCCTTTACTCAAGATACATAGACGACATCCTGATCATCTGGAAGGGGTCAATCGAAGACCTAAAATATACTATTGACGTGATGAACCAAAATCTAAGAAATTTAAGGTTCACGTCTGAATACAGCTACAACAAAATAAATTTCCTTGATCTAACAATAGAGGTCAGAAATGGTAAAATTGAAACTTCGACTTTTTTCAAAAAAGTCGACTGCAACAATTACATTCACAGTCTGAGCTGCCACCACCCAACTTGGAAGGCTAATATTCCTAAAGGGCAACTCCTAAGGGTAAGAAAAAACTGTTCTAACCCCAGTAAATGGGTAGAACAAGCAGACGTACTGAAAGAAAGATTCCTGGAAAGAGGGTACAATAAAGAAAACCTGGAGGAAAAATAGAAGAAGTTGGAAAAATCAACAGAAATAGCCTTATAAAGTACAAGACCAAAACGATGAGAGAAGGGGAAGACAGCAGCATTGATGTACCTATGATAACTGAATATTGTTCCAACAGACATATTCTGGAAAGAATCATCAGAAAGCATTGGGCCATCCTAAAAGAAGACGATGTGATTGGCGAGAAACTGATATCTCAACCGAGATTCATTTACAGAAAGACTGATAATCTAAAAGGTATATTGGCCCCAACTGTCCCGAGGAATAAGATAAGGACCACCACAAATTATCAGGGAAAAACAATTAAAGCATTCTTCCCGTGCCCGAATTGTAAGGCCTGCAAAAGTGGAGTCAAAACGAATCATTTTTCCGGACATGATAAGAGGGACGAATACAAGATACAAGACCTCATCAGATGCCAAGATAAGGGAGTCATCTATGTAATATTCTGTCCATGTGGCCTCCAATATGTAGGACAGACTTCAAGAACATTGAAGGACAGAATAAGAGAACACATATTATGTATTGAAAAGTTAAACACAGATACTCCACTGTATAGACACTTTTCCACAACACATAGAGGTAATATTAAAGACTTTAAGTTCTTCGGAATTCAGAAGATAAACAAAAACTGGCGAGGAGGCGATCATGAGAGAAAATTATTATTCAATGAATCCAAATGGATCTTAACATTGGATTGTCTCTTCCCTAAGGGACTGAACCACAAAGAAGATCTGTCACACTTGCTGTCCTTAAGAAAAGATTAGACAGTAGGTGTCATCCCTGAAAAATAGGTGTTAAATACACTCCATCAGAGGCTGATGAGCAAAGTCACTCTGCCACCAAACAGCTTTATCAAAAGAAGGCATATCACTGACTGCATGTGTTCTCACACTAGCTACTCTGTACGCTTTAGATTGATAGAGCAGAAGACGGATCCATATATATCAGTAAGTCCCTTGACACATTAACTGAAAGATTAGACAAACTAGTAAACCGGAAGAACTAAAATTATCTAAAAGAACAAACCCCCTTATTGAGGAATATATAAGAACGATTTAATCCCTTTTCCACACTCATTACATATTAGACAAACAAATCCTTGAGCAATTAGGCATGGAGAAGTCCCTTTTCCTTAAGTATTCTAGTAAATATCTATACCCTCCATTCCAGTTAGTCTAACATTAGCTGCTCAGATCATCAGTGTTTTAAATATCTGGCATATACATTTCCTTTACGGGCTCTTACTAATTGGGAACGGCGTTGGGCTACAGCTCGGAGGATTCCCAGATCACTATCCATTTCCTATCAAGATTTGCTTAACCCCCCAATTTTTTATAAATCGTCTTACATTGTGTCGTGGGAGAGGGCTCTGTGCTTCCACGCCTCACAGGAGGATTGGACCAGGGCCACATTTCTCACGAAGCAGGCTATTCACTGTATCACCTTATTAGAGCTATACCTTAAAATTTACACCCAGTGGCATCTCACTCCCTTACGACTTTTCAAAATATCTCCCCTAAATTCTCCGCTTTGCTGGAGGGAATGTGGGGAAGTAGGTTCACCGTCACATGTATGGTGGGGATGCCCCATACTGCAGCCTCTCTGGACAATGCTCTCCCGCAAGTGTCCCGTTCTCGATTCCACTATATGGACCAAGCCACAAACCATACTTTTTCATTTGTCAATTGAGACTCCCCTCAATCCTAGAGGGTTGTTTACTATCTACCTAATGATGGCCATTAAGCTCTCGATTGCTCGACTATGGAAACAGGCTAGGCCTCCCTCCTGGAATGATATAGCTAAAATCATGGATTACTTGGAGGTTATGGAGAGCCCTATCTTTACCATCAATAACAAGACAACCTTACATGTTCAGACTTGGGAAATTTGGAGACACATTAAATAGGTCCAGGACTCAGTGTATACAGAGGTCCGGTTGAATATATAGGTCTTAGTATCCTCTACTGTCTGTCTTTCCCCTCCTTCCCCCCCTTTTTTTTTTTTTTTTTCTTACCCCTCGGCACTCCGCTGCATATTCATGTTTCTCCTGTAGTCTTTTTTTTCCCACACGGTTTAATTACCAGACAACTAGGCTTGAAGAATGCTTCCACTCTTCCATACCCACAATACATATAGTGTGATCTCACAACTTCTGATACCATTTCCTACTTTTTATGTACGCCTAGACTACTGTTATTTCAGGTTGGTATTCTGTTTGTATTATTATTGATTACTCCTGGTTGAAGTTATCAACACACATTCCATTATAAAACTAAGTTTTTTTTTTTTTTATAACGAGATCCATAAGTGATCTCCTGTATTTCAGGAAGCCTTTTTTTTTCTGTATTATTAGACTTATGTTGAGGGTTGACAGTGGCCTCTCGCACAGCTTGTAAGGCTTAAAAAGTGTAAGGCATGTAATATATATTGTATACTATCATTCAATATTGTATTGTAATTTCTTACGTCCTTTGTTTTTTGAAATTTGTATGCCTTTTCCTTTAAACCTCAATAAAAAAGAATTTAAAAATAAATAAATAAATAAATAAATAAATAAAATATCTGGCATATATACCAACAAGTGAGATATGCATAATTAGACGCACCGACCATTTAAGTAGTACTTTTTTTAAACTTTTTAAACTTTTTTAACGTTTTTTTCCTGTTCCAAAATCACTTTCAGACTGTGATCGAATCTTATTCTCATCTTTCATATTTTTTATATCGCGATCTCCCATTATGATTTTTTAGTGTGACTCATTCATTGTAAATTTTGAGGAATATTTTTGGATATTTTTAAATATTTTTAAATATCCTTAAATATTTTTAAATATTTAAATATTTTTATATATAGGGCCAAACTGTTCTATATGTAAATACAAATATATGTGTTAAAAGTGTTTAAAAGTATTTGTGTAGTACAAATATCTGTTTATACACACAATGAGGATGCTGATAGACCATTACCCCTACTGACATAGTCATGCAAGCCATGTATTCGATCACCCAAGTTAAATTGAATAAGGTCTGAAATAGACTAATTTCCGGCAACAGCGCAACCGGAGGAGACAAAATTAAGACTTCCGGTAATAGCGAAACCGGAAGTTACGCTGGCGAAAACGGATGTAATGTTACTTACAACAGAACCGGAACAGCTAGTAAGTCTAGAAATCCGGAAGTGGGGCAAATATGGATGATAAGAAATAAGAAATAATACCTTAATATATGACAAACTGAAGTACTAGAGATGTTAACAACTCTGAATATACACAACAAAATAGAGTCTGATATATACATATTTTAAAATAATACAATGATTATAGATAATAAGATAAGAGACCAAAAGAAAAATTCTTTCCCATGAGACATTGGGCTAAACAGGAAAGGGCAGACCCCTAATTTTGGCGCCAAATTGGAGCCAATCATCTAAGTGACCAACATATAAAGCTCCCAGAGATACATAGAACAATAATGTCTTGATAAAGGCCTAGGAGGGCCGAAACGAGTTGACATACTGGTGAGCACATTTCCAATTATTGTATACAGTATCTAGACGATATTGGAGTGATTGTGTAAAACTGTGAAGTGGAGCGCTGGACTCAACCCACGTTGCCGACCTCTTATACTACCTCCTTCCTAGGTAGTTCTGGATTCAAAATGGAATTTAATATGTGGAGTGTAGGTGGCGCTAGGAGTACACTAGGTATGCCAAGCAATGGGTTAATAAACTGATTTTCTAAGTCTGTATTTTACTAATGTCCTTAAATGCATTGGGTGGTGATAAAAAAGATTCTAAAACTGAGTGGATATTAACTTAAATTTATTCAATAATGTGAACATAGAAATCAACAAGATCAATCATGCATGTGGCCCACACTAATCAATCATAACACCTTTCAAATCACAATTAAAATATCAACATTAAAAAATCACACTTTGCCATTAAAATGTAAAAATATAGCAGCAATAATCTTTCAATAAATAAATCCCAGTGAGTCAGTAATAAGGCAATACAAATGCAATAAGAATGCAATAAAAATGCAATAAAAAAAAGAATGCAATAAAAAATGCCGTAAAAATTGTTTGAGGCAATTATATTTTTGTTCTATGTGCCTTATAAAGGTTCCTATTCGTTTTGGTCTTATGAGACGGTTTTGTCCATAGATATGTTCCTTATCATAGTCAGATTTGGGATAAACTTTCTCTTAAGTGTATAGGGCAAAGCTCTGGTAATTCAAGTCTCTTTCGTACTATGCCCTATTGAAAGGTAATTCTTATTTACACTTCTTTGTAAGAATCCCAAAGTATTGCACAGCAGTTAAAGGTAGGTCTTTCTTTTAAAAAGGATTCCCAAACTGGATCAACTATTACAGTGGAGTCTTTTTTCAAGTAAACTTCAACGGACTGCCGTGGCCCGGTCTAGATGTGACTTAGCAGGGGGACCTGATATCAGTACAGACACTCTCACCTGCTTCTCCTTGTCCGAGTATATCGGCTTCTGTGTGGATTTGATGTTATGGATACGTCACGGACCTCCGGGTCCCACCACGTAACTGTCTTCACTTGCGCAAGTCTTACCTCAGTTACCTTCGTATCCGGACTTACAGCCTGAAGCGATTCTCTGCTCTTTAAGTACTCTGTACGCAGAGTTGGTTAGCGCTGTGTGTCCTCTTTGAATACCTTTCAAACCTTTCTACGCGTTTCACCCCTAAGGTGTGGGGCTTTTTCAAGATCTAGTGTAAGAGTCAGGTCTGCCTTAAATATCCCCTACCTGCATTTGATTTGTTGTTGGTTTTTTTCACTTCCTCCGGTCACTCTGGAAGTTAAACTTAAAACGGTGGGATCCTCATGTCCACACGGACAAACGTATCGTTTATGGATATCTTCCTTATAATTACGCTTTTCTCAATTGGGTAATCTGTAAAGAACTCCTGTATTGCCTTAATAAAAAATCCCTGTATTGCCTTATTAAGAAATATATATAAGAGGACCATACATATAAAATTAAAATGCATTTAATATAAAATTTATTATTCAAAATGGTAATAATACATATATATATATCCCCCCTAGGGAATCGAACCTAAGATCCCCATGGATAAGGGATAAGACGTTACCTCCATACCATTCAGTGCTCATACAACTAGACCATACTCCCAAATTATATATAAACCAGCATATTCATACCACAGGCTTTTCTGAATTTCTTTGATTTCTTTTGACTATATATGTTATTAGCTAAGGTAGCACAGTTTAGTGTATCTAAATAGTGGAATCCTTATTTTCGGGCTTCTAGCTTTATTACTGTCTGGGAGTGGCAAAAATATGTGTTTATAAACCTCGTTCTATAATTCTACAACAAATATTTGATGCGCTATCGTTAAATAAAAATTAAAAACCTTAGATTAATTTTCCACAGTTAAGCTCCAGCTAAATTTTAATTATTACTAGATACCGATCTAGTCTATGGGGAATCGAACTCGGGGACTCTGGTTGCTAAGCTAGAATTCTACCGCTATGCTATCGAGGCGTACAATAATCTTGTTATAATCTTTAAAAATGTAATCTTTTTAAAATATAGTATAATAATATCTACAATCCTAGATTTACAGTGCAGTTTTAAAAGGTTAAGTGTTAATAAATTACAGAAAATAAATATAATACTTTTGAATATAATAATTTTTTAAAAATTTTTGTATATATAATAAAAATAGTAATAATTTTTGGGATGGTGAAAAATTAACAGAAACGTGTGAATTCAAAAGGGGGGTGCTATTTTATGATAAAAATGGATTTAAATCCAGTTCGGAATTTAAGCCGTTTGGGTGCAGGGTATTAAAATTATAAATCATCTCTGCCTCTTTTTTCAGGAGCAAAGTGTCCAGATTTCCCCCTCTCCAATTACCTTTTATTTTACATAAGCCCCAAAATTTTAGGTCTTTTGTGCTGTTTTTATGTACCTCTCTAAAGTGCTGATATAAGTGCGTCTCTAATATACCTTTTTCAATTTGCCAGTGGTGCTCACGGATTCTATCACGTAGCATTCTTGATGTCTCTCCTATATAAATCAAACCACATGAGCATTGTAGCATATATATAACACCTCTACTGCTACATCTTAGGACATCTTTAATTTTATATTGAATATTTAATCCTGGAATATTGATGTTTTTCTTCTTTGTACTATGCTTACACGATTTACATGAAATGCAAGGGAAAAACCCATTTAATTCTTTGCCCCATAAGTCTTTTTCTTTGCCTTTCTGAAACATTTTTCCTTTTTTAAACTCGCTTGGGGCTAGCATAGATTTCAGATTTTTTGTTTTTTTAAAAACCATTCTAGGGAACGGTGGTAGTTTGTCCCCTACTATAGGGTCACTTTTAACAATATGCCAGTGTTTCTTTAATATTTTCCTTATCCTATTGTGATCATCACTAAATTCTGTTATGAATGGTACGTCATATTCGTCTCTGTTTGAATTAACTTTAGTTTTGTATGTAAGTAGTGTCTCCCTTTCTGTTTTTCTGGCTCTTGTAACAGCATTATTTATAATCTCCTCTTTGTAGCCTCTATCCACAAATTTCTTCTCTAATAATTTAATTTGGTCCTCAAAGTCATCTATTTCAGTGCAATTTTTCCTGATTCTCAGGCATTGTCCTACTGGAATATTATTTTTCCACTTAGAAAAGTGGCAGCTGGATGCATGGATATAGTTGTTCGAGTCGGTTGGTTTGAAGTGGGTCTTTGTTATTAGTTTATTATTTTCTACCCTAATATTCAAGTCTAGAAATGTTATAGTATCCTTACTTATTTGATAGGTAAAGGATAATCCTTTATCATTGTTATTCATTATTCCAAAAACATTCTTAAGATCTTCTTCACTTCCTTTCCATAGGATGATAATATCATCAATATACCTTTTAAAAAGCACGAGACTCGCACCGAGCCCCGCAAACTGGAGAAATCGGTTTTCCCAATCCCCCATAAACAAATTTGCGTAGCTCGGTGCGAATCTCGTGCCCATAGCTGTTCCCTCTATTTGCAGGTAATAATTACCATCGAATGAAAAATAATTATGTTCTAAAATGAAGCGGATGCATTCTATTAGAAAGGTACTTTGCTCTTTTTTTAAAAATGGATCTTGTTGTAGAAATCCTTCTACTGCCTCTATACCGAGATTGTGGTTAATATTAGTATATAACGATACCACATCACAGGTGGCTAATAAATAATCATTCTTCCATTCTATTTCATTCAGTAGTTTAAGTAGACTGGTCGAATCTTTTAGATAAGTGTCTAATTTAACAACATATTTCTGTAAAAATTTATCGACATATTCAGATAAATTGGCTGTAAGTGATCCTATGCCGGAGACTATGGGTCTTCCGGGAGGATTTACTAAACTTTTATGCACTTTCGGCAGGTAATAAAAGATGGGGATTATTGGATATTGTGGTTTTAGATATATATATTCCTTTTCTGTTAAAATTCCCTCATCTTTCCCTTTCAAAAGTATCCTATTTAATTTCTCCAAGTATTTATTTGTTGGGTCTAAAACTAACTTTCTATATGCCTTCTTGTCATTCAATAGCCTGTCTGCTTCTTCCTTATACTTTATGGTATCTAAAACTACCACCCCTCCCCCTTTATCTGCCATTTTTATGGTAATTGTATCATTACTTTGCAGTTCTTTCAATATTTCCCTTTCTTTTTTGGTTAGATTTTTCTTATTTTGTTTTCCTAATCCTTCCAATTTCCTTAGGTCAGCTAAGACCATTTTCTCGAATGTTTCTAAGTTACTCCCCTTATCACTACTGGGGTAGAAATTTGACTTCATCTTAAGGGAAGTATGTTGATACATATCTTCTTTCTTAGTGCTATTATCATTCATATTATATCTTTCAATCGGATTTTTTAAAAAGAACCTTTTAAGGGTTAGATTTCTCACATATTTCCTCACATTTATATGAGTTTCAAATTTATTTAACGGCTTTGAGGGTGCAAAAGAAAGCCCTAACTTCAGAATCCTTTCCTCATCATTACTCAAATCTCTTGTGCTCAAATTAAAAATCCCTTTACTAGTTGTTTCTATTTCTGTCTTTTTGCCTCCATTCTTTCCCCTTCCTCCTCTGACTCCTCTTTTTGTCTTTTTCCTATTCTTGGTGTGTCTAATCTTTGGTTTTTCACATTTCTTAATGATGGTCCTTCTCTTGGGGGGCTTCGGCCCAAAAAAGCCAACTCGTCTGTTGTTAATTGTGTTTGTTCCTCATTTGTGTTCATAAGGGGTACAAATCTATTATGTGTTGGAAATGGCATCTGTTTCGGTTCCGCCTTTTTATCTTCTCTCTTATTTGATGGATTATTTCTCTCTATATGTGTCCTCTCTTTTTGTTCCATTCTATCTGGTCTATAGTCTCTCTCTGGGTATATTTCCCTCCTTTCATCCCTTCCATACCTTGCTTCGTCTCTGAAATTATTAGAATTTTGATATCTATTCCAACCCATGTTGTCTCTTCTATCATAGTGATAATATCCTCTACCCTGATTGTATGGTCTATTCTGGATATATTCTCGGTGGGGCCTCATATATTGGTTATAACCCTGGTTGTAACCTTGGTTATATCTTCTCCTTTGATTATAACCTCTATCATGATATGTGTAGCCTCTCATATTGTTTCTGTTTTCATTATAGTTTCCTTGAAAATTTCCCTGCATGTCTCCCTGAAGATCTCCTTGTCTTTCTCTTTTTTGATCTTTGGGAAAAACTTGGTTAGTGTATCTATCCTCTTCCCACCTTGTAGTGTTGTCATTATTACTCAATAAATTTGTATCTCTCCTTACATTTATTTCTTGATCTTCTATCTGGTTGTTAGATTCCTTCAGATCTCTCTCGAACTTCTTACATTTAGTTAAAACTAAATCTCTTTTTACATTTTCTAGTCTGTCTATTAATACTTTTTGTTTGTCCTTTAACAATTGATCCTCTTTTATAATATCTAGTTTTTCTTTAATCATTAGAATATCATTATTGATAGACTCTAAACTTTCATTTCTGGATTTTTTAATAATTTTAATTAATCCTTTAGAGGCCCCTATTAGAACCTCATCCCATTCATTTTGTAAAACTTCACTCAATTCAAAAGTACATTTCTTTTTGAATTTCAAGCCTCTAGGTATAATGTCTTGTTCTAGATATCTGTCTAGGAAAATCAGTTCCATTTTTTGTCTTATTTCTTTATTCATCACCTTTTCTAAATCACCTACCCATTTTAAGATATCAACCTTATCAGTTTCTTCATCTAATTTTTGAAATTCTTTTTTTGATAATTCAGAGTAAAGTTTATCTCTATAAGAGAAAATATCCATTATTAATATGTTTATTTATCCTTTGCTGCTACCACTTCTCGGAAGAAAAGAAATGTAAATGGAGTGATTGTGTAAAACTGTGAAGTGGAGCGCTGGACTCAACCCACGTTGCCGACCTCTTATACTACCTCCTTCCTAGGTAGTTCTGGATTCAAAATGGAATTTAATATGTGGAGTGTAGGTGGCGCTAGGAGTACACTAGGTATGCCAAGCAATGGGTTAATAAACTGATTTTCTAAGTCTGTATTTTACTAATGTCCTTAAATGCATTGGGTGGTGATAAAAAAGATTCTAAAACTGAGTGGATATTAACTTAAATTTATTCAATAATGTGAACATAGAAATCAACAAGATCAATCATGCATGTGGCCCACACTAATCAATCATAACACCTTTCAAATCACAATTAAAATATCAACATTAAAAAATCACACTTTGCCATTAAAATGTAAAAATATAGCAGCAATAATCTTTCAATAAATAAATCCCAGTGAGTCAGTAATAAGGCAATACAAATGCAATAAGAATGCAATAAAAATGCAATAAAAAAAAGAATGCAATAAAAAATGCCGTAAAAATTGTTTGAGGCAATTATATTTTTGTTCTATGTGCCTTATAAAGGTTCCTATTCGTTTTGGTCTTATGAGACGGTTTTGTCCATAGATATGTTCCTTATCATAGTCAGATTTGGGATAAACTTTCTCTTAAGTGTATAGGGCAAAGCTCTGGTAATTCAAGTCTCTTTCGTACTATGCCCTATTGAAAGGTAATTCTTATTTACACTTCTTTGTAAGAATCCCAAAGTATTGCACAGCAGTTAAAGGTAGGTCTTTCTTTTAAAAAGGATTCCCAAACTGGATCAACTATTACAGTGGAGTCTTTTTTCAAGTAAACTTCAACGGACTGCCGTGGCCCGGTCTAGATGTGACTTAGCAGGGGGACCTGATATCAGTACAGACACTCTCACCTGCTTCTCCTTGTCCGAGTATATCGGCTTCTGTGTGGATTTGATGTTATGGATACGTCACGGACCTCCGGTATGTATGGTCCTCTTATATATATTTCTTAATAAGGCAATACAGGGATTTTTTATTAAGGCAATACAGGAGTTCTTTACAGATTACCCAATTGAGAAAAGCGTAATTATAAGGAAGATATCCATAAACGATACGTTTGTCCGTGTGGACATGAGGATCCCACCGTTTTAAGTTTAACTTCCAGAGTGACCGGAGGAAGTGAAAAAAACCAACAACAAATCAAATGCAGGTAGGGGATATTTAAGGCAGACCTGACTCTTACACTAGATCTTGAAAAAGCCCCACACCTTAGGGGTGAAACGCGTAGAAAGGTTTGAAAGGTATTCAAAGAGGACACACAGCGCTAACCAACTCTGCGTACAGAGTACTTAAAGAGCAGAGAATCGCTTCAGGCTGTAAGTCCGGATACGAAGGTAACTGAGGTAAGACTTGCGCAAGTGAAGACAGTTACGTGGTGGGACCCGGAGGTCCGTGACGTATCCATAACATCAAATCCACACAGAAGCCGATATACTCGGACAAGGAGAAGCAGGTGAGAGTGTCTGTACTGATATCAGGTCCCCCTGCTAAGTCACATCTAGACCGGGCCACGGCAGTCCGTTGAAGTTTACTTGAAAAAAGACTCCACTGTAATAGTTGATCCAGTTTGGGAATCCTTTTTAAAAGAAAGACCTACCTTTAACTGCTGTGCAATACTTTGGGATTCTTACAAAGAAGTGTAAATAAGAATTACCTTTCAATAGGGCATAGTACGAAAGAGACTTGAATTACCAGAGCTTTGCCCTATACACTTAAGAGAAAGTTTATCCCAAATCTGACTATGATAAGGAACATATCTATGGACAAAACCGTCTCATAAGACCAAAACGAATAGGAACCTTTATAAGGCACATAGAACAAAAATATAATTGCCTCAAACAATTTTTACGGCATTTTTTATTGCATTCTTTTTTTTATTGCATTTTTATTGCATTCTTATTGCATTTGTATTGCCTTATTACTGACTCACTGGGATTTATTTATTGAAAGATTATTGCTGCTATATTTTTACATTTTAATGGCAAAGTGTGATTTTTTAATGTTGATATTTTAATTGTGATTTGAAAGGTGTTATGATTGATTAGTGTGGGCCACATGCATGATTGATCTTGTTGATTTCTATGTTCACATTATTGAATAAATTTAAGTTAATATCCACTCAGTTTTAGAATCTTTTTTATCACCACCCAATGCATTTAAGGACATTAGTAAAATACAGACTTAGAAAATCAGTTTATTAACCCATTGCTTGGCATACCTAGTGTACTCCTAGCGCCACCTACACTCCACATATTAAATTCCATCTAGACGATATTGCACTATTGTTTTTTATTTATCCACAGGTTCAGAAGATAATTTCGGACCATTTTTTCCACATTGTTTTTATAACTTTTTATTTTTTCATTGCTTCACATTTGATCACTTTTAAACCACGGTTATTGGAGTTTTTTGGAGCATTTTCAGCATTTTGATTTTGGATCAGATTGGATATTATTTTCTAGGAACTGCTACACCTATTGACTTTGTTTTTTAAACCACTGTGAATTTACAAGAGACATTTATTTACATTTATTTATATTCTCCTCAAAGTCACACCGGACACATCTTTTCCTCACATATTTTTTCCACACTCACTTTTTGATCAAATTTTTTGATCACACCCGCATTGGATTGTTTACCTTGGACACTGCACCTAAGACTTTTTGTTTTAAGAACTGTTTTTATTTGTGCTTATTTCCAACGTATATTCCGGTTATACAATATATAACGTACAAAATGATATCCTTGTTAACTATCGTTGTTTACTACTCTCGAATTGTTGTTGTAGTTAACAATTATTAATATCTTTCACCACAATATAGGACGAAATTCCTGTTACATATTGTATCTTTATCTGCATTTTTTATCTCATGGATCCATGGAGATTTTAGGAAAGTTTTAATCGTATTTTTACTGTTAATAAATATGTACTATTTTTAAACCACCTGTACCCTACCTATGCCTTTTTAGCTTTTTAGCGCTCACTCTCTCACATACTTATTGATTTATATAAAATCCCATGTGTACCGTGAAACTTAATGCTGTTGCTGCAGATTTCCAGAAGCTCTTTCCTCTCAGGGCCACTGATAAGAGGGATGTAGTTACGCAGCTTTAAAACTCCTGTGTCGAGCATGGAGCAACTGCTCTCAGTGTTTCAACTTGAAACACTAAGAGCAGTTGCTGTGTTCTGGACACAGGAGTTTTAAAGCTGCCGCCTGCGTTTTAGTTTTTTTTCTGTTTGCAGTGTAGCTGCTATTCTGATAACAGCGTAGTGCACACAGATCTCCTGACCCGGTCCCGTCCCTGCTGACCCTGACTAAACTCTGCACAAAATCAGCAGGTTTAGTTCAGGCTCAGCAGACACTGCCCTGGCTGCAGCGGCCATCCTCAAATGGAGATGGATGACTGATCATCTGAATCATGTCATAGCACACAGACTCAGTCACTCACTGGCATCCTCAGAGACAGACACTACGCACAGACTTCTTCAGTCCTGATCCCCGCTCCAAAAACTGACACGTGACTGCACTGACTGTGCAAGTATTGTGGGAATTTGTGGTCACATGATGACCAAGTGGTAAGGAGGGCGCAATAAAAAAAAACATTGCAGCAGCCCAGGGCCAGGGGCAATGCGGGACAAATGGCAGACCTAAAATCAGCCCAAAAATCGGGCGCCAAATCATTTTTTACTCTCACATTACACATCACGCTGCTTCAATGCCGGCATATTTGGCGCCCCCAGGCGGATGCCTAGTCTGCCTTACCCAAACGCTGACCCTGTGGGCATGGAGTTCACCAGAGCTCCCCAGGTTGCCACTGGAGTCCGCTTCCATGACGACATCACGGAGCTGGTGGATGTTAGAGACCTTGCGATTCCCCACCTTCCGTTTGAGGATGCCCCACAGATGCTAAATAGGGTTTAGGTCTGGAGACATGCTTAGCCAGTCCATCACCTTTACATTCAGTTTCTTTAGCAAGGCACTGGTCGTCTTGGAGGTGTGTTTGGGGTCATTATTATGTTGGAATACAGCCCTGTTGCCCAGTCTCCGAAGGGGGATCATGCTCTGCTTCAGTATGTCACAGTGCATGTTGGCATTCATGGTTCCCTCAATGAACTGTAGCTCCCTAGTGCCAGCAGCACTCATGCAGGCCCAGACCATGACACTCCCACCACAATGCTTGACTGTAGGCAAGACACACTTGTCTTTGTACTCCTCACCTGCTTGTCGCCACACACGATTGACACCATCTGAACGAAATAAGTTTATCTTGGTCTCATCGGACCACAGGACATGGTTCCAGTAACCCATGTCCTTAGTCTGCTTGTCTTCAGCAAATTGTTTGTGGGCTTTCTTGTGCATCATCTTTAGAAGAGGCTTCCTTCCGGTACGACAGCCATGCAGACCAATTTGATGCAGTGTGCGGCATACGGTTTGAGCACTGACAGGCTGACCTCCACCCCTTCAACTTCTGCAGCAATGCTGGCAGCACTCATATGTCTATTTTCCAAGGACAATCTCTGGATATGACGCTGAGCACTTGCACTCAACTTCTTTGGTCGACCATGGTGAGGCCTGTTCTGAGTGGAACCTATCCTGTGAAACCGCTGTATGGTCTTGCCCACCGTGCTGCATCTCAGTTTCAAGGTCTTGGCAATCTTCTTATAGCCTAGGCCATCTTTATGTAGAGCAACAATACTTTTTTTTTTCAATCCTCAGAGAGTTCTTTGCCATGAGGTGCCATGTTAAACTTCCAGTGACCAGTATGAGAGAGTGTGAGAGCGATGACACCAAATTTAACACACTTGCTCCCCATTCACACCTGAGACCTTGTAACACTAATGAGTCACATGACACAGGGGAGGGAAAATGGCTAATTGGGCCCAATTTGGACATTTCCACTTAGGGGTGTACTCACTTTTGTTGCCAACAGACATTAATGGCAGTGTGTTGAGTTATTGAAAGGGGACAGCAAATTTACACTGTTATACAGGCTGTACACTCACTACTTTACATTGTAGCAAAAGTGTCATTTCTTCAGTGTTGTCACATGAAAAGATATAATAAAATATTTACAAAAATGTGAGGGGTGTACTCACGTTTGTGAGATACTGTATATATATACTGTATATATATATATATACTTATCAGATTTTGTGGATGGAAAAAATTGCTAGAATAGTATAGTGTTGCAAGAGTATACCTAGCCTACTAAGTACACTACAAAATACCAACTCTAATAAAGTAAATTTAAGAGAAGGATACTCAGTAAATATGGTGCAGACCCATTTAAAATTATATCAGGCAAGCATAAAGAAGGTATATAATAAAAGAGGAGGTATATAATAAAATCTCATAAAAAGACTGGGAATTCAGCACTCTTTTCAAAAAAATAAACTAAGCAACACAATTTGAATTTGAAGTGGTAGTATTTATTCACACACCGTGCTGAGATCAGGCTCAACAAAATTGGCAACAACCATGCGATAGTGAAAAATGTTTTATAAACAGTATTAAATACATAGTAAACAGTGCATTTAAACACTAGACTTTACTTGGACCGGTCCATATACCAAGACAAACTTCTTTGTGGAAAAACAACTTCTTATATAATAAAAGGAGATATACCTAAATAAGAATGACAATTATGGAAAGATTGGTAAATTATGCACAAAATGCAGTAATCAGGTGTAGTCGACAGAGGGATACGGATCTATATACACAGTATCCTCCTGCATCTTTGATTTTGCCTGTATTTCCTAACCTTCTTGCTTTTACTTTGCTGTGACTTTTGCTGTGACTAGACCAAGTTAGGTGCAGTTGACAGAGGGATATAGCAACTAATATGATATCCTCCTGCATCTTTACTTGTTTAATTCATTCATCGCTGCAATACTAATATCTTTGCTTTCTGTGCCACAAGACTTAACACACCTTTCTGCCCAATCTGGCTCATGTGTCTTTAACGCAAATGACACTTTGCAAGTTGCAACTTAATATCTCCTTACTATAAAGAGAACTTGATACCTTATCCATCATTGGCTATTTTGCCTATAACATATGTGGACTATTTTGGTATTCCGGGTACCTTTAGAACATCTGCATTATTATTGATGTTGTATGCATTTAAAGTGTTCCTGTATTAGAATTTCATTATGCAATAATATAGCATATTGTCTGCTAGTTTGGTAGTTAAATTCATGATATGCTTATGATATAGGTGGCTATGCACATGTGCAGTAACTCTATATGTACAGTTTACTAAAACCTTGTTGGTCTGCACACTTTAAATGAGATCTGCATTTTGTGCATAATTTACCAATCTTTCCATAATTGTCATTCTTATTTAGGTATATCTCCTTTTATTATATAAGAAGTTGTTTTTCCACAAGGAAGTTTGTCTTGGTATATGGACCGGTCCAAGTAAAGTCTAGTGTTTAAATGCACTGTTTACTATGTATTTAATACTGTTTTTAAAACATTTTTCACTATCACATGGTTGTTACCAATTTTGTTGAGCCTGAGCTCAGCATGATGTGAATAAATACTACCACTTCAAATTCAAATTGTGTTGCTTAGTTTATTTTTTTGAAAAGAGTGCTGAATTCCCAGTCTTTTTATGAGGTTTTATTATATACCTCTTTCCTTCTTTATGTTTGCCTGATATATATATATATATATATATATATATATATATCAGGCAAGTATTTTGTTATGTCTATATATAACAAACAAAATACTTTACACCCGGTAGTTAATACAATTTGACTACTTTATTGTGCCACCTACGTGGTGTACATGGCCCAACGTTTCGGTCCTCCACCTGGGACCTTTGTCAAGGTTACAGTCACAGAAGCATAACTAACAAACAGGTATGTTTTTATTGGTTCCCTGAATACATGGCACTGACCAACCTTTACACATCTTGAAGAGAGTAGTTCTACTCTGGGATACCGAACTTGGGGACATTGCTACTTGCGGACTGCACTGCCAAAGTAATTTTTACTTACAGAGGCTTATCCAGGTATCATAGGTACTAGTCACCTGCTCTAATTTACCGTTACTTATCGCCTTGGGTTTGAAGCTGCTAGGTGTTGGCGTTCTGGAATCCCTCCGGCTTCTCAGCTGTTTTTCACTTAAATTTTCTTTATTAAGAAAGATATTGAGAAAGGCTGACCAGCTGAAACGTGTTGATCCTACTAATTGCACTCCTTGAGTGTTTGTTTCCAAGAACATACTGTCACACAGAGCGCTCTGTACTCTGGCTTTCACATCGGCACTGTAAAATTATTACAATCTTTCGATCGTTTCTGCAACTTATACTGGCAACTGAAATTCAAAACAAAAGGATATACAGACCACCCGGTAATCCGAGATCCTAATTGGCTAAAGAACTGTCACGTGACCTTACACACGCCGAAGAAACAGTAATTACAACATTACACTACGGGCTGTAACAACCACACCAAAGTAAATATACAGCACAGGCTGGTCAAGACATGAAGCCCTTAAGAGAGCCATAAAGTACACGGAGAAACTAATCCTGAAATAGTTTCGAATTCTGGTGAGTCGTCTTTGCTTTTTTGATATAAGCACACAGTTGTCAAGTTAGAAGCCGATTGTTCCTTTTCTAATTCAACCTCATACTCACAAAATATGCAAATCTCCTTCTCAGCGAGTTAAAACAACTTTGTTTTTATCAATATTTTACAACTTGCAATCCTATTTTTTCTGGACATAAACTTACTCTGATGAACATATGATTTTTTTCTACATCAACTAAAATTTGCTTTGCAATATTTAACATTTGAGTATCCAATATTCTATACCACCAGTGGTTTTATATATTTGCTTTTCATGTTTTACATATGTTTTATGCATTTGCTTTTTATGTGTTTTGTTTGTGATTAAATTTAATTACAATTTTATTTTTAGGGTTTCTTCTGTTCAATAGAATTAAACAACACACATCATATATATTTACACCTCCAGCAGCTCTCATTAGTGCACCCTATTCTTTTTGGGGATTTTTACAGCTAAATGTTTTACAGACCATTGGGCTACTTCATAGTACTGAGAACAAGCAATTTTATTTTGTGTAACTTCGTAGGACATTGCCTTCAACTCTAATGCCAAAGCATCACAGCCTAAGATAACTGCAGATATATTTGTACTTTGTTATTCATATAATACCACAGTGGGTTGACTGTTCCAAAACAAGTATCACCTGATGAGGGTAGACAAGTACTTCCAGAAATTGTCAGCCTCGACCAGAGACGCAATGAGTCACAAATCTAAGGTTGCTGACAAGAAATCATGTCATACCATAGAGGTCCACACTGAAATCAGCCCTTGAGGAGATGATGATGTAAAGCACTTAGGAGATTAGGGTCACCTCATGCAAGAATTAAAAATCTTCCTACCTAAAATGGAATCCTTACAAGCAGGAATGGACACCCTCACTAGTGAGGTTCGGCAATATGCGACAAGGCTCTCTACAGCAGAGGCAAGAATAACTGATGTGGAGTATAGGCAAGTAGAAGCGAATACCTCACTTCAACATCTAATCAGACAAAATAAATCTCTGCAGGAGAGAGTTGACGATTTGGAGAATCGTAGTCAACGCAATATTTTATGCATAGCGGGGGTCCCTGAGGGGGTTAAGGGCAAAGGTCTCCTGGATTTCACAGCTCTAATTTTCCCTAAACTCTTGGGCATTCCACAAGATATCCTGCCCATTGATGTGGAAAGGGCACACAAAATTGGTCCAGAGCGCAACCTATAGAATAACAAGGCCAGGCCCAGGCAAATAATTTTCAAATGCCTAAATTTCCAGGAGAAGCTAAGGATCCTCAGAGACTACAGGACACAGCGCAAAGTGACGTATGAAGGCAACCGTCTGTTGTTCTTTCAGGACTTTTCCTCGGATGTATCAAAACAGCACAAATAATTTGCACCCCTATGTTCTCACCTCCATCAACAGGGCCGCCAAGTGGCTCTGCCTTATCCTGCTAAACTCTGTCTACAGACTGTCAATAGTCCTAAATACTTTCATTCTCCTCAAGCACTTGAGACTTTCTTAGCAAATGAGAGACTACAAGAGACGACTGAACTGGTATCTTCTTCCTAGTTGCAATTACGAAACTATATTTATGTCTTTAACCATGCCATAGAAATTATGTTCTTATTGAATAATTTGAATATTTCTTGGTCTAAAACCTTGAGGCCATGTAGCTGGTCTCAGGAGTTAGTTACTTCCTTATTGTTTACTCTTTTTATAGGGTTATATAATGTTTTGTTGCTCTCACAAATTAATGAAGCATCTTGCCTTACTGGACCCTCTAATTTTCACTCTAACTTTAATTTTAGTTTTAATTTAAGAATTTGAACAAGGTTTGAATTTGCCTACACTGGGCATTCATAGACCCCTTATTGGTTTAACACTGATAGCTGTAATTGTAGTGTTAGCTGCCCAGAGAACCCACACCCTTGAGATGCATGCCCTATTTATTTTCCCCCTCTCAGTTAGAGTGAGTTGTTCACAATCCTATTTGAGATTGCTAGGTACAATCTTGAAATTAAGTGAGAGCTTTCAGTTATTTAAATTGTTTGCCTGTTTGATGTTTGTTATTGTTTTTATGTTACATAATGTTGCCTTGTTCTCATATTTTGTTGAGATAATATACTCCACTGAGCTGCCACATTTACCAACATTGAACCTTCCTACCCTCCTCATGGGAATATCATGGAAAGATATAATCATAAAGCTAATTGCCCAACATTTCTTAAATCCTCCTCCACATATGTTGCTATCTTTTGTTGTTGTTTATGGATTGAGGGTTTTACAACTCTTTCTGAGGAATATTATCCCCCTTGTCCCCACTTCCCCCAATGTTAAATTCCAAAGCTTTCCACTCCAACAGATTTGGTTTGGCCCCATACCTTTTGAAAATTAAAAAAGGATTTAAAAATATAAATATAAAATAATAAGTCTTCTATAGATGAAGGATTACATCCAGTTCTGAAATTAGAGGGGTTTCACACTGTATATTAATGCAGCTTCCCTACATAATAACATCTTCACAATTCTTCCCTCACCAGTTTGGTCTTACTAAATAACATTTGAAATTGAAGAAACATAAGGGGTTAAATTTTTTAGTTTCATTCAATCAACCTGACACCAACCCTCCCAAATACCAACTTATATATATAATAACGACACAACACTCAGAGTTGGGAGAAAAAACCACCTCCCCAACAGGGGGAGGGGTTGCTTTATTAAATAAATAAATAACTATAATCCTGATTAACCACCAAGCTGGCAAGAAGATCTTGTCCTAATTAACCCTCTAAGGGGTGTGGCCGCCCTGGAAATGAGGACGCCCTCATTCCGCCTACCTCTCCGCCCAAGGAAGATCGACCAGCGAGCCGACCTATCCCTAGCCCCTCGGCGACTAGGGTCCTACACGCCCACTGTACCTTCCTTCTATGATGTTACCGGCCAATTAGATTGTTATGCCACACCCCTTTCCGCCGCCCTTGGGAAAGCATGCCGCCATGCAAACCCCCACCTATCAATTTCAGGGTTAACGGAGTCTCCAATACTGGATAGTCAACGGTCCCCCAGCCAAAAGACTGTTAGTCCCGAAGGGAGACCCCATACTATGAATTAACGCCTTTGGGCTTACAAAGGTCCACATGACTATGTAGCCCCCTGCCAAAGGAAACTAAGCCAGCTGTCACGAACTGAAAACTCCTCCATCTGCTACCGGACCTGTAAAAAATCAGACAACGAACAACCGCCAAACAGGGAGGGCTGGGAGGGAAGACAAAAAACAGGTTAGTGGTTTACTTTCAGTTCTGCAGCTCTAATTATTAGCTCTGAATCTCCACCCTCTCAAGCTCCCCCCTCCCTGCTCTGCAGGGAACACTCCTATCTTTTTAACCCTATACCTGCTTTCCTTCCTTTCAAAAAATTACCCCTTAACTTGTTACATCCCTAATTAGGTATTCCACTTTCCTAAGGGGTTAAATTTTTTAGTTTCATTCAGTCAACCTGACACCAACCCTCCCAAATACCAACTTATATATATAATAACGACACAACACTCAGAGTTGGGAGAAAAAACCACCTCCCCAACAGGGGGAGGGGTTGCTTTATTAAATAAATAAATAACTATAATCCTGATTAACCACCAAGCTGGCAAGAAGATCTTGTCCTAATTAACCCTCTAAGGGGTGTGGCCGCCCTGGAAATGAGGACGCCCTCATTCCGCCTACCTCTCCGCCCAAGGAAGATCGACCAGCGAGCCGACCTATCCCTAGCCCCTCGGCGACTAGGGTCCTACACGCCCACTGTACCTTCCTTCTATGATGTTACCGGCCAATTAGATTGTTATGCCACACCCCTTTCCGCCACCCCAAAGAGGACAAGGTACTCTTGCCCCACTAAACATAACTGGAAGCCAGGACCTGCCGAATATTTTCCAGGAACAAATCATTACCTGCATCAGATAAATGCACCTGATCCTTCCTAAACAAACCTGCATAATCAATACGAATATTGTCATGTAACACTACCTTCCCACCTGAAGCCAAAACCTCTTTGCAAACATCCCTATTTAGTTTTCTCTTTACACGAAAACCAGCCTTCCTAGTAGCCATATGCCTCCATATGTTCCTGGATATAATGTTTGACCATATAATGGTCACACCCTTAAACTGTGTTCTCAGCCATCTAACATCAGAAACCATAATATCAGCAAGATCTCCCATCGGCATAGTTCCCACATCATTTCCACCTAAATGAAGTAGAATCACATGAGGTCTCCCCCATCTCCTTCTGGCTTCGCCAATCTGCTCGGGCAATTGGGACCACAACATGCCCCTCCTACCCAGCCACCTAATCAACACTTTGTTAGTCGGCAATCCCAACTGCTGACCTCCCGCCCGGGATGCTGCCCGTATGGCCGCCCAATGAACATAAGAATGTCCAACTATCCAAATCCTTCGGCATCCCATGTCCTGACCTGAAAAAACATCAACCAACAATAAGGTCCTGGCTTCCTCAAAGAAACACCAAAAAAAAGACAACACATCACTAACCATAGAACCACAAACATACTGCTCTTTAACCTACTACTGCTTCAGGGGCCTAATGTATTTCTGTCCGGAAGACCAACGGCCCAGGACCTTGATCTCTCTCTCAGAACAACCCCCCATGGCTGCATCAGTGGCAGACCCAATGCGAAAAGAATGAGGAGCTACCACCACTGGATCCCACCCCAAACTACAAACTACCTTCCGTAATACTGCTCTAAACTGAAACTGGGATAAAAAAAGACCCATCCTCATGTACCAAAAACATCCCCCCTACTCTTGGCCTAATTTGCCTAAATTTCTTACAGAGCAAAACTGGGCATATTGATGGCTCCACCTGCGATAGCAAATTGAGCCATCTACCCTTTCCTACCTGATCCGTTTTTGATCTAGCCACAAAGACTAGGACCGCCTGGTCCACTAACCTAACATGTTCATCCAATAAACCCATACCCGTATTAGTTTTGGATCGCGCCACTAATTCACTAATCCTGAGAGCAGCAAAGTACGCAAGCGAAAATGCTAACGAAAACAATAGTACCTCAAAACTAGAGTCACATACCACCTCAAGCTGTTGTATCAGCTGCGCTAGTCTTGCCCTAGTGATAGGCTCCCTCTCATCTCTTCTCTTAACCCCTAACCTGCGTACCCCTTTCAACGCAGCCCTAGCCAAAAATTCTCTAGAAACATCCTCCACCCCATACAATTTAGAGAAAAATGCTACAGCCGCTGCTTTTCCACCTATAGCGCCAGGAGATAAACCTGCCCGATCTAAGGAGCCCAACCACATAATAAAGAACTGCACCGAAGGTGTCCTCCATATGGTCCCAAAAGACTGTAAAAATTTACCCCACTCACGCCAAGCCACGCCGTACGCCTGCCACGTCCTAGGAGCCAGCGAGCCCTTCAGAAGCCTTAACGCAGCACCCCAGAACACGCCACCTGTCAGAAATATGTGGGACACCCATTACCTTAAACCTCCACGTTTGCTGTCTGCACCCAAACTAAGCCCCCTTAAAAACGCCCTAAAGCTATATCTATCTCAATCTGAACCCCTTGGCTATCACCCCCAGCAAAACCGCAAACGCGCCTAAAAACGACCCCAAGCCAAAAACCGCCTAGCAAAAACATTCCCCCCCGGCAGAGAATTAACGTAGCACCCGATAAGCACCCGGCGAACACCTCACCAATACATTGTACTGATCCTAAACTCTGCAACTTTGCCAAATGTCAACTCAAAGAATTGATAGCCACTGGCATATCAACCTCATCAACTACAACCTCCCTAAAAAACACTATTGAACTCGACAAACCAGACCAAGTCCAAACTTCACTGATTCCCACTTGGGCACCATGCCCAATGAGGACCTTCCAACAAAAACAGAGCATAGGGAACAACAACTGCCCAACAGAACTTCCAAACTATAACTTAAGCTCGCCTGTAAAACTCCTGCTGCTACTTTTTCGCGACAACTTAATTGCCCGAAGGCATACCCCGCGGTTCCTCGGCCCGAGCATTCTTCCCAGCAGAACCCTGACTAAATTGTTGTTTTCCCGTATAACTGTCCCTCTTCCTACTGCAATCATTGCCTGGATGGGTACCACTGCAATAAATACACACATGCCTAAAAAGGCATTGAGTACCCCTGTCGCATAGTCTCTCCTGGAAACGCCAGCATTCCCTGCCCCCTCTCTTTCGAAAGGGACGGTTTTGCTGACCAGGGCTAAATGATTTCACCGGCCCAGCCCCCGTATTATATAAGAGATCAAGATTGGACCATAGGTCCATCTCCTTCATCCCAAAAGTTAAAACCGAGTTTGCCTCCAACATTCTCCTAAATTGCGCATCGTACTGTCGCCACGCGGTACCTTTTCCCCTTTCATGGATGTCGTCAATGATCTCCATGTACTTAAGGATGTTAACAGCCTGATCTGGATTGGCTTCTATGTAACAAGAAGCCAATACCCTAAAACACCTCATCCATTCTTGGTATGTTTCTGGCCTATTTATCTTCTTATCCCCCGTACCATCTTCCGCCATCTCCCTAACCTGGTACGCAGCCCTAGACAGCTCAAAGATTTTAACGTAGCGCCCCTCCCTAATTTTTTTCGCAATCCTAGGTTTTAAATGCGAATGCAGCGAACGAACTATGCAAGGATAAGTGTCAGCTGTACTCGCTACGCCGCCTTTCTTCCCTTTTTTACCTCCCCCAGGGGCTGCAACCGCCCCAGTATCAGCTATCTCCTTATCGCCAGTTGCTGCGCCGCGCACCCCCACAGTTTTAGTTTTCCTGTCAACCAACTTCCTTATTTTTTTAAACAACTTGCGATGCCCCTCATCTCTTAGCCCCGTGGAACTGTCTGAGTCCCCTGAGCTAGATGAATCGTCCCCCCCTGTGTGTTGTGCAATAGCAGGCTCACCATTTCCTGATGCCGCTACCGTCCCGGCCTGCGTGGATCCAGAGGAACCTTCAACCACCTTCTCTCCTGCTGATGAGACTACCTCAGCTCTCTGTCCGCCTTGCGCCGCACTGCCACCAGCAACTCCAATCTCCTGCGCTTCACGAACAGCAACAGCAGCCTGTGGTACAAAATGAAAAGTGGGAGCAACACAGGGAGAAACAAGCTGCCCAGGGAGCCCCCCAGTCACACCTCCTAACCCCCCAGATCCTGCAGACTGCCCCCCTGACAGATGCCTTGATATGAGCCTTTTTCTTAAACTTGCCATTAAATCCATATGCCCCACTTTTCTAACAGATCTCACATGTACCGGGGTACAAACTGGCCCTAATGGCCCTTTATTTGCAGCCTGAATCCTATCAGATTTCCTATTAGGCTTATTTCTGCCTTTATTATTATTATTATTCATCCCCTTCTTGCTTCCCTTTGCCCTGCAAGTGACTGGCCCCCCGGCCCTCCCGTTCCCCCTGCGGCTCCACCTACCTGTAACAAACCGCCCGCAGGGACCTGATGTCCCAAGGGCACCGAACCACCCGCGACCGCTCCAGCTCCCTCCATCGCCGGAATCTGAATTGACTGCGCAGGGGGTCCCAAGATGGCGACCGGACGTGCGGTGGGCGGAGCTAGAGCGGGCGCGCGCAACTGAGGATCCACTGCTCCAGAATCCCCACGAGGCTCTGCACAACATGGCGCCTGAGGCCTACCCACCACCCCCCTCTGCCCGGAGACAAAGGGGGGGGGGATGGCGATGCGCTCCTGCTCCCCGGGGAAAAACGCATCTCTGGGGAGTACATTAACACATCGGCTACAGATTGGTGAGCTACAGCCGGGTTCCGGTGAGGAACCGGCTGCCCCACAAACCCCCCAGCCAGAGAAGTGCTAGCTAGGGAAAGCGTGGCCACACTAGGGACAGAGAAAATAACGGAAGAGGGAAAAGAAACAGGGGCATGAGAGGAAGCCAGCGGAGAAGCAGAAGACACAGAAACATTAGGGAAAAGGGTAGGAGCTGTAAAAACAGCAGAAGAAGAAACTGGTAGAGAAATATAATATATAGGGCTAAAGGGAGAAGGAAAAGAAGAGCCCACAGACACAGGAACAGACAGAGAACCAGCAAGTTCAGAAACAACAGGGATTACAGACAAAGGCAGGGACATTTCACCACTATCAGTAACCACACTCTTTTTCTTCCTTGCAGGGACATCCTCTTCTTCCACCAATCTTCGTGGGACCTTCGCAGACCGCTTGGACCTCTCCATGGTGTAACCTGCAAGACAAAAAACAGGTTAGTGGTTTACTTTCAGTTCTGCAGCTCTAATTATTAGCTCTGAATCTCCACCCTCTCAAGCTCCCCCCTCCCTGCTCTGCAGGGAACACTCCTATCTTTTTAACCCTATACCTGCTTTCCTTCCTTTCAAAAAATTACCCCTTAACTTGTTACATCCTTAATTAGGTATTCCACTTTCCTTCTGATTGGTGATTGAGAGTTTCAGTACAACTGCAGCTGTCAGAAACATTGTTGCTTGACATCTTTGGAGGTCGCCATGGCAGCATATTTATTTTGAAGGGTATATTCCAAATGCCCATTGCGATTTCCTGTGACTGGAGTTTTTGGAAACAGCTGCAGCTGTTAGGAAAATAAAACGCCATCAGAGAACATTGCAAGTAAGGCACCTTACAATTAAGAACACAGCCTGGAAAAAGTGATTTTATACTCACCCAATCCTTGTAACAGGGCAGCACTTACAGGTTTCTGGGGTTTGATGATGTCACTATGCTCATGCGTGGTGTCATCACTGGCATCCCCGGATTCTCCCAGGGATGTTGTCCTTCCTTGTAACAAGCCTTAAAGGGACAGTATACACTCATTTTCATATAACTGCATGTAATAGACACTACTATAAAGAATAAGATGCACAGATACTGATATAAAAATCCAGTATAAAACTGTTTAAAAACTTACTTAGAAGCTCTCAGTTTAGCTCTGTTGAAAAGGTAGCTGGAAAGCCCACTGCAAGTGGGAAATAAGACACTCCCCCCCCCCTCCCCCTTCTTTTGCATATGAAAAGACCCTTTACACTAACAGGAGCAAGCTGGAGAAGGTAGCTGACGGTATTCAAATAAAACTTTGGGGCTTGGTTAAGAGTATGAAATTTAGAGCAATGTTATTTAAAAATAAGCAAAACTATACATTTTATAAAAAACAACAACTTTATGGGCTATATAAATAGATCATCTACAAAACATTTATGCAAAGAAAAAATGAGTGTATAATGTCCCTTTAAGTGACTGCAATCAGCTCTGAAAGGTGCCTCTCTCAGGATGAGGATATGTAGTCACCGTCCACACTAAAGGCACTGTCTAGTTTACAGATACAGTTCACTTTTCCAAAATTTTCTTTTGAAAGAAATTCACTTATCACAATATGGGCCAGATTTTTTTTTTTTAATTCAGCATTTTATTGAAGATTCTACTTCCATATCACTGCCATTAAAATCTTCAGTCCAGTTACAAAAAAGCTTGGAAATTCTGAACAAAATATATAAACAGTTAGTAAGAAAAATTAATGTTATACCCCTGTTTACTCTCAATTAAATCAGTTTGGCATTGTGGCTCAAAAAATGTGAAAGCAGTGACAGCAGGATTTTTTTTTTTTTTAACTTATTTTTATTGAGGTTTACCAATTGGTACATAGCAGACAAATTACAATACACGAACAGGAAGTCTTGAATACACTTACAATAAGAAATGATAACATCTTTTCAAAAGACAATAAAAAAGCATGTTAATCATCAAGTGTCAAATTCCTTAGCAAATTAGCAAAAGGCCTTCTAGCTGATAAAAGGGGCCACTCTTGGACCCAATTGACCTTTGGGAAGCTTAACCTTAAGAAGGTAGTAGAGATATAGGGGGCCACTTTTGGGTCCTAATGAGTGGTAGAACCTGTTTTTTATTTATGTAGTCAAAACATTCTAGGCAAACTAGCGCAAGACATAATAATATTGGGGTATAAAGAAAAACCATGAACCTAAAATATTAATCAGCCGCTGTATAGATGAGAGGGTTATGTGCCTGGCTTAGTAGGTAACAGGAAAGCACATATTGAACATGTTTGGACCCCTCACTCAAGATGATATAGCTTATAGCAGGTATGTATATTCAACGATCCATATAGTATCACAGTAAATAATAAGCAAGTTCATAACGTGATGAACAATTATTATCTCTATTATTTGGATTATCTATGGTAATCCCAATAAACTATCAAATAAAGTAATGAAATTCTAAGTAACAGAAAATATATGTTAAATTCTTTGTTAAGGCTACTCTGTATCCTTATAGAGGGATATCTGAATCCTTTTCTGTTGTAGATAAAGCTAAAAAAAGCCCTTCTTCACTTGTAAATCTGTAATTAAGGCGTTACTCCCACCTAGTGGAGAAATTTGGAATGTATGTGAGACTCCTGAAAAGTATACTAATAATCCATCTACCGAGGTACAAATTTTCAAAAATGTATGTGAGACTCCTGAAAAGTATACTAATAATCCACCATCTACCTAGGTACAAATTTTCAAAAATGTTTCGGAAATGCAGTGAGATTAAATATAAGTAGGTACAAATACAGAATTCTGTCAAGGTTCTACACATTTCTGCAATTAAAACACAGTTTTAAACCCTAATATACAGTATATATAGGAATACGATTACAAATATGGGAAGGAAACTCCCCTGAATATATAGGCGGGAAGAAAGGAACTTTGACATTATTAAGCAAGTTATGGATTGTCATCTGCCAGGATTAAAAGGGGATAGTTAGCATCCGCCTCAGCGTTTACATACTGATATAATAGACATGGTAGCACATTACATATAAGCATTGCAATAGAAGCCTACAAATGTCAAAGAAGATAGTGTAATAGATAATGAACTTGTGATGTTATATTCACAGTCAGTTATTAAAAATGAAACTATAGCTGGGCGGTGCACTAACGCTAAACTAGACAGCAGGTCTTATAAATATATGGAGATCTGGGATTCAGACCTCAATGTATTCACAGATAGTTCCAGTTGATAAATAGAAGTGTCAAGATGTTCGAGTGGGTTACCAAATTAACAGATTGATGCAGTCCCTTCGAAGTGTAGCATAGTATAGCATTCTACCCAACACCGGTGCTCCAGAATTCTTGCTGTAGTGGGGCAACATAGGATATCATTGAGTCCTGTAAATCAGTCCTCTCAGTCTCTTGGAGGTAGGTATCCTGTAGTAGAGGTGGTGTGTTGCATCTCCCCGTTCCAGTCTCTTCTATAGTGGCCATCCAAAAAAATAGTTGACGATCGATGGGCGGATAGCTAGGGCCCATCATTTCCGACCTTATTGTAATAGATAGGCATGCTGAAATGTCCTGTAAAGTGCCCTGAATAGGTACCAACTCTTCAATCCTGTGAGTTAAATGCTCCGCCATCTGCCCCAAAGGGATTGGCCGTATTCCATGAGGCCTGGCAATCACATGTTAACTCAGTACTCCTAGCAGTTTGCCTCTATCACTCTATTGGTATTGGCACTTCTGGGGATGGCTTCATAGGATCAGGTTGTTGCATCTTCCTAGGCTGGGTTTTCTGCATTGGACAATCCAAACTTTGAAGCATTGCCAATTCAAAATCCTCAAAAAGAGCCTGTAGCACTGGTGAGATTTCCTTCATGGCAAGTGTTAGATAAATTAGAATAGAGTAGCCTTAATTGTTGAAAATGATGTTATTTGCTTCAATATTCAAGTAGTGTGGTATGATGTTTCAGACAGTGTCGTTCGTCAGCACAAATGGCTGGTTAGTCTGACTCGTCAGGAAAATGGGGGGTAAATGAAGGTCCAGGCCGTTACCATGCCTCCGCTGCATACCTCATAGTTTCCGGTCTGCTGGGCTGAAATCTTATACAAACATTTCTCAAACTAGCTCCACAAGTATTAATTTTCATCACATCGCTGGGGAAAGACTTGGTGTGTGGAATAAAGGAGTGATAAACAGAGGTTTTAGCAGCTCCTCCGTTCAGCCATAATTGAAAAGCAGCCATCTTGGTCGCTGGTCGGACACGCCCCCTATGGGCCAGATTTGAAAAACTCTCTGGGAAGGAGAGAAATCATGCAAAAAAAATAATGTATATATATATATATATATATATATATATATATATATATATATATATATATATATATACACACAGGTGAAACTCGAAAAATTAGAATATTGTGCAAAAGTTCATTTATTTCACTAATGCTACTTAAAAGGTGAAACTAATATATGAGATAGACTCTTTATGGAATTAGCAGCAGTAAACCAGTCCAGCAATTTAGGGGTTAACCAGGTAGAGTAGTCAGTAAACAGGCAGGAATTAGCAGCAGTAAATCAATCCAGCAAATCATGGGGTTAACAAGGTAGAGTAGTCAGTAAGCAGGCAGGAGTCAGCAGCAGTAAATCAAGAGATAGAACGACCTGTCACACCCAGGAGCACACAGAATGACACCTATACTTGGGCAGTGACAGATCGTTAGTGAGCAGTTTAAATAGGCGCAGGATAGACGCACCAGCATCAGGAGCGTGCGGTGATGACGTCAGCGCCGCAAGCATCCTAAGCCAACACTGCCCCTGGCAACGAGCAATACGGAGACGCTGCGCCCCTAGCCAGTGGCGTAGCGTGGGGGGGGGGGGCAACAGGGGCGGTTGCCCCGGGCGCATAATTCTGAGGGGCGCTTCCAGCCTCAACTTAGCAAAGGGAAGAAGTGAGGCTAAAAATTCTGACAGGCCCCCAGCTCTGTTCTGCGACCCGTCAGGAATGTGGTGATGCCGCGACTAAGGTAAGGTGTCAGGACCAGACTTACTTATAGCCCTGTTTTTGCCTGATACTAGCAACACGCAAAATGCAGCTTAATTACGGTTCTATTATTACCCAACAATTAAGTTCTCTTCCAACAAAGGACCCAGAGCCAGAATGCCATGCATTGCCTGGGGCACTTTTTAAGGATCTCTAAGCAGAAGTGGGGGGGAGGAATCCTTAAAAAGTGCAATAAATCTCTTTCAAATCCGTGGCACTGGTGGCAGCATGGCTGGGCTCTGCCCTTCTGTTAACCCCAGTTACCTAGTTAGTGGGATGGTGGGGTGATCAGAGACCATACTTTCATGTTTGACCGGATTCTGATTACAACTTACGCCATCTTTTCCTTGCACAAAAAAAGTATATTTGTGACTGTTGACAAAAATGAGGCCTTGTTTCCTGTATTTGATTTTTCCCCTCCATGATCTTCCTAGGGCAGAAGTAGATTTAGGGATTTGTGTGCTGTCTGGCACCAGAATTGTGCTGCTGACCAGGCATTTCACTGTGTTTGTCTCCTATCAAAGAAGTCCTATGAATTCACCATCTTGAATCTATTTCTTGCTGGACTCCTGAGGTGTGGACTTTTACTGATTTTTATGGTTTGGGTGCTCATTGCCTTTTTTATTTACATTAAACCCACGCTTACTGCATTTAAAGTAAAAAAAATAACTATAATTTGTGTTAGTAAATAAAATTAACAGCACCCCCCTAAATACCATACACCCTCCCCCCATATATGTATGTAATGCTGGGTTGTCTGTCCCATGCCCCTTTTATATTGATTACTTACAAATGTTATATTTATTAAGGTAGAATATATACCCCACTTTTATATATCATTGGCACCCAAAAGACAGTCTGCCCAGCAGGGACAACCTTATGTAACAGCTGCCAACCTGTGTGTCCCCTTTTCCTCTTTTTAACGACTTACCAAAAACCTATTGCACCACATATACAATATGGGTTGCTGCAATGTGGAGGTGGGTGCACCCTGTGGTCTGCAGTATTTGTACCATGAAGTTTTACAGATCAGGACATGTCACCACCAGATGGGGGTTAAGGGGGGCTTTCCCCCATGTGTAAAACGAGAATAAATCTTAAAATTTAATATTGTATATATTTGCCCAGCTCTGGAGAGCTGCAGACAGGGTTTGATCACAGGGGGATAGCACATAATGCTTGCAGGCTTCACCCACTGCCTCTTGTATTGCCAATATATTATTTCCATAGCTTTGTTTGTAAGGCGCTACTGATTAGCAGCTGCTTATGACAAGGGACATATTTTGGGGATATGGGTTTCATCAGCAATAACTGTTATCCAGTAAAGATGGTTAAGGGAGCATTTTGTGGGAGAGGAGACAGTGTCCCTTGCTTTATGTGATCTACCAGGCTTGGGTCTTTGCTTGGTTTGTCCCAAATGTAAGAAGAAGCAGCATATCTAAAATGGGATTGGGGGGGCGCAATACTTGCCTTGCCCTGGGCACTGACAACCCACGCTATGCCACTGCCCCTAGCAACAGCTAGAGCGGCACGGCGTGACACATTACATGCAAAGCAAGATAGTTCAAGCCGTGATTTGTCATAATTGTGATGATTATGGCTTACAGCTCGTGAAAACCCCAAATTCACAATCTCAGAAAATTAGAATATTAAATGCAATCAATAAAACAAGGATTGTACATACCTGTAGAACAATATCGGACCTCTGAAAAGTATAAACATGCATACTGTATGTACTCAGTACTTGGTTTGAGCCCCTTTTGCAGCAATTACTGCCTCAATGCGGCGTGGCATGGACGCTATCAGCCTGTGGCACTGCTGAGGTGTTATGGAAGACCAGGATGCTTCAATAGCGGCCTTCAGCTCTTCTGCATTGTTCAGTCTCATGTCTCTCATCTTTCTCTTGGCAATGCCCCATAGATTCTCTATGGGGTTCAGGTCAGGCGAGTTTGCTGGCCAATCAAGCACAGTAATCCCACGGTCATTGAACCAGGTTTTGGTGCTTTTGGCAGTGTGGGCAGGTGCCAAGTCCTGCTGGAAAATTAGGTCAGCATACCCATAGAGCTCGTCTGCGGAAGGAAGCATGAAGTGCTCCAAAATCTCCTGGTAGACGGCTGTGTTGACCCTGGACTTAATGAAGCACAGTGGACCAACACCAGCAGATGACAAATCAACACAGACTGTGGAAACTTCACACTGGACTTCAAGCATCTTGCAGTGTGTGCCTCTCCATTCTTCCTCCATACTCTGGGGCCTTGGTTTCCAAATGAGATGCAAAATTTGCTCTCATCAGAAAAGAGGACATTGGACCACTGAGCAACAGACCAGGTCTGTTTTTCTTTAGTCCATGTAAGATGCTTCTGGCATTGTTTGTTGTTCAGGAGTGGCTTGACAAGAGCAATACGACATTTGAAGCCCATGTCCAGGATCCGTCTGTGTGTGGTGGCTCTTGTGAAAATCCCCAACACTTTTGAATTTTCCTGACAATCCTCTCCAGGCTGTGGTCATCCCTGATGCTTGTGCACCTTTTTCTTCCACACTTTTCCCCTCCACATAACTTTCTATTAATGTGCTTTAATACAGCACTTTGGGAACATCCAACTTCTTTTGAAATTACCTTTTGAGGCTTTCCCTCCTTATGGAGGGTGTCAATGATGGTTTACTGCACAACTGTCAGGTCAGCAGTCTTTCCCATGATTGTGATTCCTACTGAACCAGACTGAGAGACCATTTAAAGGCTCAGGAACCCTTTGCAGGTGTTATGGCTTAATTAGCTGATTAGAGTGGGACACTTTGAGCCTAAAATATTGCACCTTTTCACAATATTCTTATTTTCTGAAATTGTGGATTTGGGGTTTTCATGAGCTGTAAGCCATAATCATCAAAATTATGACAAATCACGGCTTGAACTATCTTGCTTTGCATGTAATGAGTCTACCTCATATATTAGTTTCACCTTTTAAGTTGCATTAGTGAAATAAATGAACTTTTGCACAATATTCTAATTTTTCGAGTTTCACCTGTATATGTATATATATATTGTCGGTAAGGCTGTGCAGGTCTAACGAGCCTTTTTCTCTTACCGCTCACTTAAGCCAACACTGGTATTATGAATTTTCTTCAAGCCGGAGTTAGCCTCAGAAAAGTGAGCGTTGAGCAAAATTTAGCTCCACATCTCACTGTAATACCAGCGTTGCTTACGGTAGCGGTAAGCTGGCAAAACCTGCTCGTGCACGATTTCCCTATAGGAAACAATGGGGCTGAGCTGGCTGAAAAAAAACCTAACACCTGCAAAAAAGCAGCGTTCAGCTCCTAACGCAGCCCCATTGTTTCCTATGGGGAAATACATTTTATGTCTGCACCTAACACCCTAACATGAACCCCGAGTCTAAACACCCCTAATCTTACACTTATTAATCCCTAATCTGCCGCCCCCGACATCGCTGACACCTACATTATATTATTAACCCCTAATCTGCCGCTCCGGACACCGCCGCCACCTACATTATACTTATGAACCCCTAATCTACTGCCCCCAACATCGCCGACACCTACATTATAGTTATTAACCCCTAATCTGCCCCCCCAACGTCGCCACAACTATATTAAATTTATTAACCCCTAATCTGCCGCCGCCACTATAATAAATTTATTAACCCCTAAACCTAAGTCTAACCCTAACCCTAACACCCCCCTAACTTAAATATAATTTAAATACATCTAAATAAATTTACTACAATTAAATAAATTATTCCTATTTAAAACTAAATACTTACCTATAAAATAAACCCTAAGCTAGCTACAATATAACTAATAGTTACATTGTAGCTACCTTATGATTTATATTTATTTTACAGGCAACTTTGTATTTATTTTAACTAGGTACAATAGTTATTAAATAGTTATTAACTATTTAATAACTTCCTAGTTAAAATAAATACAAATTTACCTGTAAAATAAACCCTAACCTAAGTTACAATTACACCTAACACTACACTATAATTAAACTAATTACCTAAACTACCTACAATTAATTACAATTAAATAAAATAAACTAAATTACGGAAAACAAAACAAAACACTAAATTACAGAAAATAAAAAAAGAATTACAAGTATTTTAAACTAATTACACCTAATCTAATCCCCCTAATAAAAAAAGCCCCCAAAATAATAAAATTCCCTACCCTATACTAAATTACAAATAGCCCTTAAAAGGGCCTTTTGCGGGGCATTGCCCCAAAGTAATCAGCTCTTTCACCTGTAAAAAAAAATACAATACCCCCCCAACATTAAAACCCACCACCCACACACCCAACCCTACTCTAAAACCCACCCAATCCCCCCTTAAAAAAAACTAACACTACCCCCTTGAAGATCACCCTACCTTGAGACGTCTTCACCCAGCCGGGCACAAGTGGTCCTCCAGAGGGTCCGAAGTCTTCATCCTATCCGGCCAGAAGAGGACCTCCAGACCGGCAGAAGTCTTCATCCAGGCGGCATCCTCTATCTTCATCCTTCCGGAACGGAGCAGGTCCATCTTCAAGACATCCGACGGTCGATGACTGAATGACTGGTCCTTTAAGTGACATCATCCAAGATGGCGTCCCTTGAATTCCGAATGGCTGATAGAATCCTATCAGCCAATCGGAATTAAGGTAGGAAAAATCCTATTGGCTGATGCAATCAGCCAATAGGATTGACCTCGCATTCTATTGGCTGATTGGAACAGCCAATAGAATGCAAGCACAATCCTATTGGCTGATTGGATCAGCCAATCGGATTGAACTTCAATCCTATTGGCTGATTGCATTTTTAAGGCTAACGCAAGACTCGTAATCTAGCCATAAGTGTCTCTCCTTCACATACAGAGCTCCGATTAGTGAGATAAAATGTTCTCAAGCTAAATGTACTTTTCTCAAATTATTTGAGAGACCTTGCAGTACTAACAAGACTTCTTAGATAATCTTAGAGAATCTGGTCTTATGTGTTTGATTCTTGGAAACATGCACATCCACAGAGGTCCAGTTTAGGATACATATGTATATGATTTCCAATGTTGGGCTAGATTATGAGTGGAGCGCTATTTATTGCTCCCGCTCATGTATTAACTGCGCTTAACTTTGGATTTTTGCGCACAACGGGTACCACACGTTTTACAAGTTGAAAGTAAAAAGTTTTCGCTCACTTTAACCCGACACTCGCAAAAAGCCAAAGTTAGAATATTGCAACCGCGTTAGTGTATTCACCAAAGACTTAGTTGTTCAAAATCAAACATGTTTAACCAACTGTGCTAACCCGACATGAAATATTAATATTCCACATTTCAATTTTCTTCACATAGAAGAATATGTTCTATTAATTTATAAATAAATAGTTCTATATATGTATCTGATGTTTTTTTTGTAAAATATACATATATACCTATATATATATATATATATATATATATATATATATATATATGTGTATAGATATATACAGATATATATTTAAGGATATCTATTTAGAAATCTTAGAACATATTCCCTTAGATGAAGAACATTGGAATGAAAAATATTTACAGTACATACACAGTTAAACACTTTACTAAAAATGAATATTGCATAAATATGTTTTTTCTTGTTTTCAGCTACATGGCTGCAAAGGGCTCCAACATACATATGTATATACTGTAGGTGTTCATATGTGTTTATATGTGTATATATGTCTGTAAACCCCTTTTTGCTAGCAAGCAACAGTTAGCACTACAGTCGTTATCTAGCCCAGAATATTGTTTTAAGAAAAACAAATTTGATTGTACTGTTCATGTACATGTTCACAAATTATGTATATAAATTTTAGGCACATGCAAAAAAATACCAAAGAATGTCACAATATAACTGTAAATTACTAAGACTAAAGATAATGGTGGATTTAGTTGGCTGTCGACATTTATCATTGCACACGCATTTCTACTGAAATGCTTGTGCAATACCGCCCCCTGTTCACTGCTGCTAACAGGAGCTGTCAATCATCCCAATTGTTTCGGATTGAGATGATTTCAATCCCCCACATAAAGGGTGGCGGACAGGTTAAGGAGCTTAATTTCCGTTCCGTTTCAGGAAGTTTTCACGCTATGTTACACGTGCACACTCCTAAGCCTACCTAGTTTTAACCAAGAGAAACAAACAAATTTGATAATAGAAGTAAACTGGAACATTGTTTAAAAGTGAATGCTCTTTTACCTTTTGTGGAATCATTATAGTTACAAGTTTATAAGTACCACACATTGCAGGCAGGCATAGTATTGATAATGACTTTGCCTATATTACTAGTAAAACATACAGAATAAGGATTTAGAACAGGTTTATATTCCAGTTGTAACCTTCTTAATCTGGTAGTAACAACAAATATGTCTTTTAAACTCAATGGAGATTTTGGATGTTTACAAAGTTTACAACTGGAAAACAAACTTTCCCTTAATCCCCATTTTGGGTTAGATGTGCAATATAAGACAATTACAGACGCGTTAACTTGCGCGCGCATTACAAGTTAACACGTTCGGTCGAGCGTAATCTAATTTTACATGCGTCAAGTTAGCAAGACTGAAGACCTAGGGATAAAATAAAAGTTGCACCAAACACAACATAAATATATTAATATAAACTGTTACACTCATATAAATACTATCTGATAAAAATTAGTTTTATATATATATATATATATATATATAGGTACAAGGGGAAAACAGAGCTCAAAAATTCCTTATCTAAAACATAAAATGATAAATAAGTAAATGTAAAAGATCAGTAATGAATGTTAACCCCTTAATGACCACAGCACTTTTCCATTTTCTGTCCGTTTGGGACCAAGGCTATTTTTAAATTTTTGAGGTGTTTGTGTTTAGCTGTAATTTTCCTCTTACTCATTTACTGTACCCACACATATTATATACCGTTTTTCTCGCCATTAAATGGACTTTCTAAAGATACCATTATTTTCATCATATCTTATAATTTACTATAAAAAAAATTATAAAATATGAGGAAAAAATGGAAAAAAAACACACTTTTTCTAACTTTGACCCCCAAAATCTGTTACACATCTACAACCACCAAAAAACACCCATGCTAAATAGTTTCTAAATGTTGTCCTGAGTTTAGAAATACCCAATGTTTACATGTTCTTTGCTTTTTTTGTAAACTATAGGGCCATAAATACAAGTAGCACTTTGCTATTTCCAAACCATTTCTTTTCAAAATTAGCGATAGTTACATTAGAGCACTGATATCTTTCAGGAATCTCTGAATATCCATTGACATGTATATATTTTTTTTTAGTAGACAACCCAAAGTATTGATCTAGGCCCATTTTGGTATATTTCATGCCACCATTTCACCGCCAAATGCAATCAAATAGAAAAAATCGTTCACTTTTCACAAATTTTTTCACAAACTTTTGGTTTCTAACTTAAATTATTTAGAAACAGCTTGTGCAATTATGACATAAATGGTTGTAAATTCTTCTCTGGGATCCCCTTTGTTCAGAAATAGCAGACATATATGACTTTGGTGTTGCTTTTTGGTAATTAGAAGGCCGCTAAATGCCACTGCGCACCACACGTGTATTATGCCCAGCAGTGAAGGGGTTAATTAGGGAGCATGTAGGGAGCTTTTTGGGGTAGTTTTAGCTTTAGTGTAGTGTAGTAGACAACCCCAAGTATTGATCTAGGCCAATTTTGGTATATTTCATGCCACCATTTCACCGCTAAATGCGATCAAATTAAAAAAAAAACGTTAATTTTTTCTCAATTTTAGGTTTCTCACTGAAATTATTTACAAACACCTTCTGCAATTATGGCACAAATGGTTGTAAATGCTTCTCTGGGATCCCCTTTGTTCAGAAATAGCAGACATATATGGCTTTGGCATTGCTTTTTGGTAATTAGAAGGCCTCTAAATGCCGCTGCGCATCACACGTGTATTATGGCTAGCAGTGAAGGGGTTAATTATGTAGCTTGTAGGGAGCTTGCAGGGTTAATTTTAGCTTTAGTGTAGAGCTCAGCCTCCCACCTGAAACATCAGACCCCCTGATCCCTCCCAAACAGCTCTCTTCCCTCCCCCACCCCACAATTGTCCCCGCCATCTTAAGTACTGGCAGAAACTCTGCCAGTACTAAAATAAAAGGTATTTGGCCCTTTTAAAAAAAAAAAAAAAAAAAAAAGCATATTTACATATGCTGATGTGTAGGATCCCCCCTTAGACCCCAACCTCACTGATCCCCCACCAAACTGCTCTCTAACCCTTCCCCTCTGCAATAATGGGCGCCATCTTGGGTACTGGCAGCTGTCTGCCAGTACCCAGTTTTGTAACAAAATGTGCCTTTTTTTTTTTTAAATTCCCTTTTCTGTAGTGTAGCTTTCCCCCCCCCACCGAGACCAACCCCCAACCCCTTCCAGGACCCTTAGATTGCATTTTAGTGGGGTTTTTTTTCAACTTTTCAACTTTTTTTTTTTCTGTAGTGTAGCGGTTCCCACCCGCTCCCGTGCACGCGCCCGCCCACCACCCCCGTGCACGCGCACGCTCCCGTGCGCGCCCCCGTAGCTCCCGCCCCCCTCCACTCCACATAGCGCACCGATGGCCGCCACCCGCCTCCCACGTAAGCTCCCACCCACCAACGATACCGGCCATCGATGTCCGGTGCAGAGAGGGCCACAGAGTGGCTCTCTCTGCATCGGATGGCCAAGGGGGGTTATTGCAGGATGCCTCCATATCGAGGCATCACTGCAATAACCGGAAAGCAGCTGGAAGCGAGCAGGATCGGAATTAAGGTAGGAAAAATCCTATTGGCTGATGCAATCAGCCAATAGGATTGACCTCGCATTCTATTGGCTGATTGGAACAGCCAATAGAATGCAAGCACAATCCTATTGGCTGATTGGATCAGCCAATCGGATTGAACTTCAATCCTATTGGCTGATTGCATTTTTAAGGCTAACGCAAGACTCGTAATCTAGCCATAAGTGTCTCTCCTTCACATACAGAGCTCCGATTAGTGAGATAAAATGTTCTCAAGCTAAATGTACTTTTCTCAAATTATTTGAGAGACCTTGCAGTACTAACAAGACTTCTTAGATAATCTTAGAGAATCTGGTCTTATGTGTTTGATTCTTGGAAACATGCACATCCACAGAGGTCCAGTTTAGGATACATATGTATATGATTTCCAATGTTGGGCTAGATTATGAGTGGAGCGCTATTTATTGCTCCCGCTCATGTATTAACTGCGCTTAACTTTGGATTTTTGCGCACAACGGGTACCACACGTTTTACAAGTTGAAAGTAAAAAGTTTTCGCTCACTTTAACCCGACACTCGCAAAAAGCCAAAGTTAGAATATTGCAACCGCGTTAGTGTATTCACCAAAGACTTAGTTGTTCAAAATCAAACATGTTTAACCAACTGTGCTAACCCGACATGAAATATTAATATTCCACATTTCAATTTTCTTCACATAGAAGAATATGTTCTATTAATTTATAAATAAATAGTTCTATATATGTATCTGATGTTTTTTTTGTAAAATATACATATATACCTATATATATATATATATATATATATATATATATATATATATATATATATATATATATATATATATATATATATATATATATGTGTATAGATATATACAGATATATATTTAAGGATATCTATTTAGAAATCTTAGAACATATTCCCTTAGATGAAGAACATTGGAATGAAAAATATTTACAGTACATACACAGTTAAACACTTTACTAAAAATGAATATTGCATAAATATGTTTTTTCTTGTTTTCAGCTACATGGCTGCAAAGGGCTCCAACATACATATGTATATACTGTAGGTGTTCATATGTGTTTATATGTGTATATATGTCTGTAAACCCCTTTTTGCTAGCAAGCAACAGTTAGCACTACAGTCGTTATCTAGCCCAGAATATTGTTTTAAGAAAAACAAATTTGATTGTACTGTTCATGTACATGTTCACAAATTATGTATATAAATTTTAGGCACATGCAAAAAAATACCAAAGAATGTCACAATATAACTGTAAATTACTAAGACTAAAGATAATGGGGTGGATTTAGTTGGCTGTCGACATTTATCATTGCACACGCATTTCTACTGAAATGCTTGTGCAATACCGCCCCCTGTTCACTGCTGCTAACAGGAGCTGTCAATCATCCCAATTGTTTCGGATTGAGATGATTTCAATCCCCCACATAAAGGGTGGCGGACAGGTTAAGGAGCTTAATTTCCGTTCCGTTTCAGGAAGTTTTCACGCTATGTTACACGTGCACACTCCTAAGCCTACCTAGTTTTAACCAAGAGAAACAAACAAATTTGATAATAGAAGTAAACTGGAACATTGTTTAAAAGTGAATGCTCTTTTACCTTTTGTGGAATCATTATAGTTACAAGTTTATAAGTACCACACATTGCAGGCAGGCATAGTATTGATAATGACTTTGCCTATATTACTAGTAAAACATACAGAATAAGGATTTAGAACAGGTTTATATTCCAGTTGTAACCTTCTTAATCTGGTAGTAACAACAAATATGTCTTTTAAACTCAATGGAGATTTTGGATGTTTACAAAGTTTACAACTGGAAAACAAACTTTCCCTTAATCCCCATTTTGGGTTAGATGTGCAATATAAGACAATTACAGACGCGTTAACTTGCGCGCGCATTACAAGTTAACACGTTCGGTCGAGCGTAATCTAATTTTACATGCGTCAAGTTAGCAAGACTGAAGACCTAGGGATAAAATAAAAGTTGCACCAAACACAACATAAATATATTAATATAAACTGTTACACTCATATAAATACTATCTGATAAAAATTAGTTTTATATATATATATATATATATATATATATATAGGTACAAGGGGAAAACAGAGCTCAAAAATTCCTTATCTAAAACATAAAATGATAAATAAGTAAATGTAAAAGATCAGTAATGAATGTTAACCCCTTAATGACCACAGCACTTTTCCATTTTCTGTCCGTTTGGGACCAAGGCTATTTTTAAATTTTTGAGGTGTTTGTGTTTAGCTGTAATTTTCCTCTTACTCATTTACTGTACCCACACATATTATATACCGTTTTTCTCGCCATTAAATGGACTTTCTAAAGATACCATTATTTTCATCATATCTTATAATTTACTATAAAAAAAATTATAAAATATGAGGAAAAAATGGAAAAAAACACACTTTTTCTAACTTTGACCCCCAAAATCTGTTACACATCTACAACCACCAAAAAACACCCATGCTAAATAGTTTCTAAATGTTGTCCTGAGTTTAGAAATACCCAATGTTTACATGTTCTTTGCTTTTTTTGTAAACTATAGGGCCATAAATACAAGTAGCACTTTGCTATTTCCAAACCATTTCTTTTCAAAATTAGCGATAGTTACATTAGAGCACTGATATCTTTCAGGAATCTCTGAATATCCATTGACATGTATATATTTTTTTTTAGTAGACAACCCAAAGTATTGATCTAGGCCCATTTTGGTATATTTCATGCCACCATTTCACCGCCAAATGCAATCAAATAGAAAAAATCGTTCACTTTTCACAAATTTTTTCACAAACTTTTGGTTTCTAACTTAAATTATTTAGAAACAGCTTGTGCAATTATGACATAAATGGTTGTAAATTCTTCTCTGGGATCCCCTTTGTTCAGAAATAGCAGACATATATGACTTTGGTGTTGCTTTTTGGTAATTAGAAGGCCGCTAAATGCCACTGCGCACCACACGTGTATTATGCCCAGCAGTGAAGGGGTTAATTAGGGAGCATGTAGGGAGCTTTTTGGGGTAGTTTTAGCTTTAGTGTAGTGTAGTAGACAACCCCAAGTATTGATCTAGGCCAATTTTGGTATATTTCATGCCACCATTTCACCGCTAAATGCGATCAAATTAAAAAAAAACGTTAATTTTTTCTCAATTTTAGGTTTCTCACTGAAATTATTTACAAACACCTTCTGCAATTATGGCACAAATGGTTGTAAATGCTTCTCTGGGATCCCCTTTGTTCAGAAATAGCAGACATATATGGCTTTGGCATTGCTTTTTGGTAATTAGAAGGCCTCTAAATGCCGCTGCGCATCACACGTGTATTATGGCTAGCAGTGAAGGGGTTAATTATGTAGCTTGTAGGGAGCTTGCAGGGTTAATTTTAGCTTTAGTGTAGAGCTCAGCCTCCCACCTGAAACATCAGACCCCCTGATCCCTCCCAAACAGCTCTCTTCCCTCCCCCACCCCACAATTGTCCCCGCCATCTTAAGTACTGGCAGAAACTCTGCCAGTACTAAAATAAAAGGTATTTGGCCCTTTTAAAAAAAAAAAAAAAAAAAAAAGCATATTTACATATGCTGATGTGTAGGATCCCCCCTTAGACCCCAACCTCACTGATCCCCCACCAAACTGCTCTCTAACCCTTCCCCTCTGCAATAATGGGCGCCATCTTGGGTACTGGCAGCTGTCTGCCAGTACCCAGTTTTGTAACAAAATGTGCCTTTTTTTTTTTAAAATTCCCTTTTCTGTAGTGTAGCTTCCCCCCCCCACCGAGACCAACCCCCAACCCCTTCCAGGACCCTTAGATTGCATTTTAGTGGGTTTTTTTTTCAACTTTTCAACTTTTTTTTTTCTGTAGTGTAGCGGTTCCCACCCGCTCCCGTGCACGCGCCCGCCCACCACCCCCGTGCACGCGCACGCTCCCGTGCGCGCCCCCGTAGCTCCCGCCCCCGATCCCGCCCCCCTCCACTCCACATAGCGCACCGATGGCCGCCACCCGCCTCCCACGTAAGCTCCCACCCACCAACGATACCGGCCATCGATGTCCGGTGCAGAGAGGGCCACAGAGTGGCTCTCTCTGCATCGGATGGCCAAGGGGGGTTATTGCAGGATGCCTCCATATCGAGGCATCACTGCAATAACCGGAAAGCAGCTGGAAGCGAGCAGGATCGCTTCCAGCTGCTTTCCAGACCAAGGACGTACGCCACACGTCCTCGGTCATTAACTGACTTTTTTTTGAGGACGTGTGGCGTACGTCCTTGGTCGTTAAGGGGTTAATATAAGATCTGTGAATCATCAAGTGCAAAATAATGCAAAATGGTAAAAGTCCACTCAAATATTTTCTTGTAATGTGAATCCCCTTACCAGAATTTACCTCAATCTAATGAGGTAAGTTGCCGCACTGAAATGGGTAATCGGGTACTGGTACAGGTAAGTCCGGTATGGCGAGGGATGTCTTTATAATCTCATCCACCTTTTGGTGTATGTAGTAACGAAATAATTCACATCCAGTTGTTTCCTCCCAGGATATTCAAATATGCCATCCACCTCTTGGAGTATGTAGCTTTCATTTTGCCTCCTCACAAGGAAATGAGCCCACGAAAGAGAAGAATCATATATAGTGTAATACCGTTTTTAATATATAATTACAAACAAAACAAGCAATCATTAAACTCACACAAAGTAACCTCAAACAGTGTGAGGTATGTTTATAGCATAAATGTGGAAAACTCCATTCAGTTAAAATGCAGAGAACAGTATGGCAAAAGTTCCAAACTCTGCATAGAACAGAAGGTAATGCAATACAGACAGTCCGGTAACGAATACCAAATAATGGCGTAACGTTTAAAATAAAATAAGATCAGTTCATTCAAGTAACAAAATACCCTGACGCGTTTCAAAGGAGCAAGATGAGTTCCTTCTTCCTCAGAGGGATGATATGTGACTTGGATAGCGTCCATATAAGTAGGGGGAGCGGCGGCACGCCCCCTTCTACTATTGGAGACAATTCCGGTCATGTGATGGTCATGTGGCGTGTGACGTATATGTCACTACGTCTGCAGGCTCCCGAATGCAGAGAGCGGAGCACGGATATATACAGGGAATGGTGTCAGACACACCTCCCTTGTTATTGGATGCTAGTAGGTCATATGACACCATTAGATGTTATTTTAATACTAGGGCCGTGGGTAAGTGCGGTTTTGCGCATCAGACAATTTGACTACATAAGCCAAATAAAGTGTATATTGTAAAGTGGACACATAAAATAGCACTTGGGACCCAACATTCGAAAACAAAGTACAGATAATAAGATCTTGCCATATATGCTGATAAATATATATCAATCAATCAATCTATAATACAGTTTTTAGCAGGATAAAGCTTCATACAACTTAGCAAGAATATAATGTGCGATCTCAAATAATATGATGTGGTATTCTTTTAGAGAAGTATTTAAAATCAAATATATCCTGTTAAGTATATATTATATGGGCTATAAATATGGAGTAAAGCAAAGCATATATCAGGTTATTGAAAGAAAACCCAAATAGTGTATATTCAGATGTAATAAAAAGACATTCTGTAATATAGATATATGTGTAGAAGGATGTTAAAAGATGTTGATAAAAGCATCCCTCATGTATATGTAGCTATGTACAAGTTAAGGATATCCTGAATAAAATAGAATATATACTGTTATTGGATGTCCATATTTCATATATAAGTGTTCAAATATGGTAAATGGATAATAAAGCATAGTAAGGATAACCCTATATGGAGAGGGTTAGGGTATAAGATAAATATTAAGAATTTTATATAAAAAAAGGGGAGACTAAAAAGAATTGTTATTTATTTATTTAAAGGGACAGTCTAGTCAAAATTAAACTTTCATGATTCAGATAGGGCATGCAATTTTAAACAACTTTCCAATTTACTTCTATTATCTAATTTGCTCAATTCTTTAAATATCCTTTGTTGAAGAAATAGCAATGTACATGTGTGAGCCAATCACACAAGGCCTTTATGTGCAGCAACCAATCAGCAGCTACTGAGCATATCTAGATATGCTTTTCAGCAAGTGATATCAAGAGAATGAAGCAAATTAGATAATAGAAGTAAATTAGAAAGTTGTTTAAAATGACATGCTCTTTCTAAATCATGAAAGAAAAAAATTGGGTATCATGACCCTTTAAGTAAATAACATAATTCCACTATTAGACTAAGAATGCTGCTATATCTTTAGCCTTGTTTAGACCTTTTGGGGACATGGTACCCAGTTTGTGTATCCACTGGGTCTCCATCCGTCTCAAGTGTAGTTCCCTGCTTATACCCCCGGTGATTCTTTGATATGTTCCAGGATAGTGCCTTTAAGACTTTTTAGGTCCATATTATGTTTTATTCGAAAATGATTAGAGACACTATGTTTTTTAAAGCCTATCTCGATATTCCTAATATGTTCCAATAGCCTTGTTTTGTGTGGTCTAATAGTGCGGCCTACATATTGGAGTTTACGGTCGCATTCCACTAGGTAAACCACATGATCGGTTCTACAATTTGTAATTGTTTCGATCTCAAAGGAGTTTTTATTGGATGTAGAAGTGATGGATTTAGTAGGTTTGTGTCAGGAATTAGACTGAGACGAGAAGTGCAAAAATAATCACACCTTTATTAATAGCAAAAAATAATAAAAAGTCCACAAGTCAAATAACAAGCCAGGAGTCAAAACCAGAGCTGGTAGTCAGACGAGCCGAGTCAGGAGCCAAAGCGATTAGTCAGACGAGCCGAGTCAGGAGCCAAAGGGAGTAGTCAGACGAGCCGGAATCAGGAACAAGGAAAACAGCAGAGTCAGGAACAAGCCAGGGATCAGGAACCAGGAAGGACGTCAGGCAGCCAGGTAATACACAGGAACTCTCACAAACAGGTCTGAGACAACGCAAAGGCAAAGCATACTGAACAGAGGCCCTTTAAATAATAAATGATGACATCACAATTCTGAGACTGCATCCTGTCTCAAATGGATGATGCACACCATTCTGGCCATAAAAGGAAGTGCAGGAAATGAGCAGCATCCCCCACAATGCACCATAGTCAGGAAGAGAGGTGAGTAAAATGGCTGCCAGCAGCACATGGCAAACACAACAGGGAGAAAACCCTGACAGTTTGTTCCTATTGTAGTGGTATTTGCAGGATTCACAATTTAGACGGTTACACTTAAAGGACCAGTCAACACATTAGATTTGCATAATCAACAAATGCAATATAACAAGACAATGCAATAGCACTTAGTCTGAACTTCAAATGAGTAGTAGATTTTTTATAACAAATTTCAAAGTTATGTATATTTCCACTCCCCTTGTACCATGTGATAGCAATCAGTCACAAATGCATATACGTATAGTCTGTGAATTCTTGCACATGCTCAGTAGGATCTGGTGACTCAAAAAGTGTAAATATAAAAGACTGTGCACATTTTTTTTAATGGAAGTAAATTGGAAAGTTGTTTAAAATTACATACTGTATCTAAATCATGAAAATTTTATTTAACCTGAGTGTCCCTTTAAAAAAACCTTTAGTGTTATTTTGTAACCAGTTCTTAGTCCTATCTCCAATAATCTCTGTTCCTGATTTTAATTTACTGGGTGCAAGGGTGGATCTTACATTCATACCCTTTCTAAAAATAAGTTGAGGTTTTACCATTGTTACTTCACTCAGAAGGGTATCTTTTTTGAGGACATGCTCCCTCATTATAGGTAGTGATCATAAGTGAAGTATTTTTCCTTTTTGGTTTTTCTTTCTTATTCATATTCAACATTGTTTGTCTATCCATTTCAGTTACGTTTACAAAGGCTTTTTGTATATTGTCTGCTTTGTATCCTTTACTAATAAGTTTCCCTTCTAGAATCTTAGATTATCTTATGAAGTCTTCCTCATTGGAACAGTTTATTTTTATTATTTGGAACTGGCCATAGGGGATACTCTTTATCCATGCTGGGTGGTGGCTACTGTAAGCATTCAGATAGCTGTTGCTATCAGTAGATTTCCTGTATAGTTTGGTTTGGATATTATTATTCTCATGATATAATATCAAGTCTAAAAATTCAATTTCAACAGAATGGATTTTTTCTGTGAAATGTAGGTTAAAATCATTAGTGTTTATAAAGTTTAAAAAGTCTTTAAAAATGTTTAGATCATCACCCTCATAAATTATTATAATATCATCAATAAAACGGAAGAATGTTTTAATATTATTCATAAAAGGGTTATATTTCCAAATAAAATTCTCCTCCCACATTCCCATATATAGGTTGGAATAGCTAGGGGCAAATTTAGTCCCCATAGCTGTGCCCCCTACTTGTAAGTAATATTCACTATTAAAATATTTTTTTTTCTAAAATAATTTTAATAGAATTCTTTAATAAAATCAATTTTAATATTATTCAGGCTGGTCAATTCAGTGAGCCAATATTCCAAATAGTTTACAGATGATATCTGGTGTGTCTCTAATATAAGATTTTAATTTGGGTATCAAAGGTTGAAGATAGGAATCCACAAATTCATATAATTTGGTCGCTAGAGACCCTATTCCTGAGATAATTGGTCTCCCGGGGGGGGGGGGGGGGGGGGGGTAGTCTGATCTTTGTGGATTTTAGGTAGATGGTAAAAGGTGGCAATTTTGGGTGTAGATAAAGTTAAAAACTGAAATTCATGGTAATTTAAGATCCCTTCATGCTTAGCCATGTCTAATAAGTTATTATATTCATGAAGGTATAATTTAGTCACTCTTAAGTAATTTGTAAGTATTAGTATCACCTAGGAGTCTATTTGCTTCCTTAATATAGTCCACCCTATCTTGTAGAACGATGCCACCTCCCTTATCTGCTTCCCTCAGAATAATATCTCTGTCATTTTTAATCTTTTTCAAAACCATTTTTTCCTTCTTTGTTAAATTATCTCTCTTTATTTTATACTTTTCACACATATTTAAAAGGTCTTCCTGTACTAATTTTTCAAACACAGGTATGTAGTTACCTTTAGATTGTGTTGGGAAAAAGGTTGATGTGGGTTTGAAATTAGAATTAAGTGTAACCGTCTAAATTGTGAATCCTGCAAATACCACTACAATAGGAACAAACCTACTAAATCCATCACTTCTACATCCAATAAAAACTCCTTTGAGATCAAAACAATTACAAATCATTGTAATTTCCTTGTGAGGAGGCAAAATTAAAGCTACATACTCCAAGAGGTGGATGGCATATTTGAATATCCTGGGAGGAAACAACTGGATGTGAATTATGTTGTTACTACATACTCCAAAAGGTGGATGAGATCATAAAGACATCCCTTAAATTCTGGTAAGGGGATTCACATTACAAGAAAATATTTGAGTGGACTTTTACCATTTTGCATTATTTTTCATCACATGATTTACAGATCTTATATTAACATTCATTACTGATCTTTTACATTTACTTATTTATCATTTTATGCTTTATGTTTTAGATAAGGAATTTTTGAGCGCTGTTTTCCCCTTGTACCCATTTTTAACCTTTACATTTGTGGGGGAGTTTACACTACCCTCTAATGTACTTGTTTTCTAACGGCTGCGAAATATTCTTCTCCCCCTAATCAGCACAACCTTTGGTGCTGCTTGTTTAAAGATCAGTTCTCTGACCTGTTACATTCTACTTGTGTGCAGATATATATATATACAGTATCTCACAAAAGTGAGTACACCCCTCACATTTTTGTAAATATTTTATTATATCTTTTCATGTGACAACACTGAAGAAATGACAGTTTGCTACAATGTAAAGTAGTGAGTGTACAGCCTGTATAACAGTGTAAATTTGCCGTCTCCTAAAAATAACTCAACACACAGCCATTAATGTCAAAACTGTTGGCAACAAAAGTGAGTACACCCCTAAGTGGAAATGTCCAAATTGGGCCCAAAGTATCAATATTTTGTGTGGCCACCATTATTTTCCATCACTGCCTTAACCCTCTTGGGCATGGAGTTCACCAGAGCTTCACAGGTTGCCACCGGTGTCCTCTTCCACTCCTCCATGACGACATCACAGAGCTGGTGGATGTTAGAGACCTTGCGCTCCCCCAACCTCCGTTTGAGGACGCCTCACAGATGCTAAATAGGGTTTAGGTCTGGAGACATGCTTGGCCAGCCCATCACCTTTACCCTTAGCTTCTTTAGCAAGGCAGTGGTCATCTTGGAGGTGTGTTTGGTATCGTTATCATGTTGAAATACTGCCCTGCGGCCCAGTCTCTGAAGGGAGGGGATAATGCTCTGATTCAGTATGTCACTGTACATGTTGGCATTCATGGTTCCCTCAATGAACTGTAGCAGTGCCGGCAGCACTCATGCAGGCCCAGACCATGACACTCCCAACACCATGTTTTTTTTTGTTTTTTTTTTAAATAATTTTTTTATTGAGGTAATGAGCAATAATAACAGAATATGCAGTACATCCAGACATATGTTCAACTTAGAAAGAATATCTCTACAATTCTCAACTAGAAAGTAGGTTAGTTGCAAAACATTAAGGAATAAATAATACCATTGTAAACAATGTGTCTATTAGTTACATGTAAAAAGGGTGTTAGCCAAACTGAATAACAAGTTCACCAATAAGAGTGTGCTTTCCGGGAAGGATTGTAAAAAGATGTCTGACATGTGAACCATAGAATGAATAATATGTTGGATTAAAATGAACTGGAAATAAAAACCGTGTGTGTTGGAGAAATATATAGCTGGAGCATATAACATTGAAACCTCTTTTCATAACTCTTGATACTGTAAATAAAATGATAACCCCCATATTACTATAGGAATCATAGCAAAAGCTATCAGATCTGAATAAAATAGAGCAAAATGGGGGATAATGCGATAGTTTTATTTGGGGGAGAGGAAAGTCAGCGGGCAAGAGCCGCTCGTATTTGAGAAAGGGGAGGGGGAAGGAGGGGGGGCGGAGTTTGTTAGGATGAGAATCTGGGCTAGCTTTTGGGTCTTTAGGTATAATGAATAGGAAATATAAGAAGAGGCTTCCTGAAAAAAATGGTGTATAAGGGAAGTAATCTGATATGTGCTATAAGTTACTTGGTATGGGAGGATATATGATGAGTGGCTGCGAGCTATCCTATACTTTGAATCTCTCAGTAGGAATTACAATAGTTACCTCAGGATTATGTGCCACTAAATAACATTGGTGCTTCATGTAGCTTAGTAGCCAGTCTTGCTAACAATATGTGGAGTCCAGCGTATGAACTGAGGGGGGATGAGGGCCTAATGCAGACTAAGAGGGAAGTTATTTAAATTCAGATGTTGCCGCTAGGTATATCTCGGGAAAAATATCAAACACAGATCTCATATAACTAGACTCTCTTACAGAGCCAAATTACATTGCTACATGGTATGTCATATTAAAAATATACGTGTAAAATAAATCTTAATCAAGGATCAACCTATGTGTATCAGCGTATAAAAGCCCACCACCATGTTTGACTGTAGGCAAGACACACTTGTCTTTGTACTCCTCACCTGGTTGCCGCCACACACCCTTGACACCATCTGAACTAAAAAAGTGTATCTTGGTCTCATCGGACAACAGGACATAGTTCCAGTAATCCATGTCCTTAGTCTGCTTGTCTTCAGCAAACTGTTTGCGGGCTTTCTTGTGCATCAGCTTTAGAAGGACGACAGTTATGCAGACCAATTTGATGCAGTGTGCAGCGTATAGTCTGAGCACTGACGGGCTGACCCCCCACCCCTTCAATCTCTGCAGCAATGCTGGCAGCACTCATATGTCTATTTCCCAAAGAAAACCTCTGGATATGACGCTGAGCATGTGCACTCAACTTCTTTGGTCGACCATGCCGAGGCCTGTTCTGAGTGCAACCTGTCCTGTGAAACCGCTGTATGGTCTTGCCCACCGTACTGTAGCTCAGTTTCAAGATCTTGGGAATCTTCTTATAGCCTAGGCCATCTTTACGTAGAGCAACAATTCTTTTTTTTTAAATCCTCAGAAAGTTTTTTGCCATGAGGTGCCATGTTGAACTTCCAGTGACCAGTATGAGAGAGTGTGAGAGTGAAAATGGCTAATTGGGCCCAATTTGGACATTTCCACTTAGGGGTGTACTCACTGATTGTTGCCAACAGTTTAGACATTAATGGCTGTGTGTTGAGTTATTTTGAGGGGACAACAAATTTACACTGTTATACAGGCTGTACACTCACTAATTTACATTGTAGCAAAGTGTCATTTCTTCAGTGTTGTCACATGAAAAGGTATAAAATATTTACAAAAATGTGAGGGGTGTACTCACTTTTGTGAGATACTGTATGTCTAAATAATAATTCTATAATATTATTCAATAATGTGTTTTACTGTGTTTTTTACTGTAAATATTTTACATTCCAATGTTCTTCACATACAGGAAAAACATAATTTATGCTTACCTGATAAATTCCTTTCTTCTGTAGTGTGATCAGTCCACGGGTCATCATTACTTCTGGGATATTACTCCTCCCCAACAGGAAGTGCAAGAGGATTCACCCAGCAGAGCTGCATATAGCTCCTCCCCTCTACGTCACTCCCAGTCATTCGACCAAGGACCAACGAGAAAGGAAAAGCCAAGGGTGAAGTGGTGACTGGAGTATAAATTAAAAAATATTTACCTGCCTTAAAAACAGGGCGGGCCGTGGACTGATCACACTACAGAAGAAAGGAATTTATCAGGTAAGCATAAATTATGTTTTCTTCTGTTAAGTGTGATCAGTCCACGGGTCATCATTACTTCTGGGATACCAATACCAAAGCAAAAGTACACGGATGACGGGAGGGATAGGCAGGCTCTTTATACAGAAGGAACCACTGCCTGAAGAACCTTTCTCCCAAAAATAGCCTCCGATGAAGCAAAAGTGTAAAATTTGTAAAATTTGGAAAAAGTATGAAGCGAAGACCAAGTTGCAGCCTTGCAAATCTGTTCAACAGAGGCCTCATTCTTGAAGGCCCAAGTGGAAGCCACAGCTCTAGTAGAATGAGCTGTAATTCTTTCAGGAGGCTGCTGTCCAGCAGTCTCATAAGCTAAACGAATTATGCTACGAAGCCAAAAAGAAAGAGAGGTAGCGGAAGCTTTTTGACCTCTCCTCTGCCCAGAGTAAATGACAAACAGAGAAGACGTTTGTCGAAATTCCTTAGTTGCCTGTAAGTAATATTTTAGAGCACGGACTACATCCAGGTTGTGCAGTAGACGTTCCTTCTTTGAAGAAGGATTTGGGCATAAAGAAGGAACAACAATCTCTTGATTGATATTCCTGTTAGTAACTACCTTAGGTAAGAACCCAGGTATAGTACGCAGGACTACCTTATCCGAATGAAAAATCAAATAAGGAGAATCACAATGTAAGGCTGATAATTCAGAGACTCTTCGAGCCGAGGAAATAGCCATTAAAAATAGAACTTTCCAAGATAAAAACTTTATATCAATGGAATGAAGGGGTTCAAACGGAACGCCCTGTAAAACATTAAGAACAAGGTTTAAACTCCATGGTGGAGCAACAGTTTTAAACACAGGCTTAATCCTGGCCAAAGCCTGACAAAAAGCCTGGACGTCAGGAACTTCTGACAGACGTTTGTGTAACAGAATGGACAGAGCTGAGATCTGTCCCTTTAATGAACTAGCAGATAAACCCTTTTCTAAACCTTCTTGTAGAAAAGACAATATCCTAGGAATCCTAACCTTACTCCAAGAGTAACCTTTGGATTCACACCAATATAGGTATTTATGCCATATCTTATGGTAAATCTTTCTGGTAACAGGTTTCCTAGCCTGTATTAAGGTATCAATAACTGACTCAGAAAACCCACGTCTTGATAAAATCAAGCGTTCAATTTCCAAGCAGTCAGCTTCAGAGAAGTTAGATTTTGATGTTTGAAGGGACCCTGTATCAGAAGGTCCTGTTTCAGAGGTAGAGACCAAGGTGGACAGGATGACAAGTCCACCAGGTCTGCATACCAAGTCCTGCGTGGCCACGCAGGTGCTATTAGAATCACTGATGCTCTCTCTTGTTTGATTCTGGCAATCAATCGAGGAAGTAACGGGAAGGGTGGAAACACGTAAGCCATCCTGAAGTCCCAAGGTGCTGTCAGAGCATCTATCAGGACTGCTCCTGGATCCCTGGATCTGGACCCGTAACGAGGAAGCTTGGCGTTCTGTCGAGACGCCATGAGATCTATCTCTGGTTTGCCCCAACGTCAAAGTATTTGGGCAAAGACCTCCGGATGAAGTTCCCACTCCCCCGGATGAAAAGTCTGACGACTTAAGAAATCCGCCTCCCAGTTCTCCACTCCCGGGATGTGGATTGCTGACAGGTGGCAAGAGTGAGACTCTGCCCAGCGAATTATCTTTGATACTTCCATCATAGCTAGGGAGCTTCTTGTCCCTCCCTGATGGTTGATGTAAGCTACAGTCGTGATGTTGTCCGACTGAAACCTGATGAACCCCCGAGTTGTCAACTGGGGCCAAGCCAGGAGGGCATTGAGAACTGCTCTCAATTCCAGAATGTTTATTGGCAGGAGACTCTCCTCCTGACTCCATTGTCCCTGAGCCTTCAGAGAATTCCAGACGGCACCCCAACCTAGAAGGCTGGCGTCTGTTGTTACAATTGTCCAGTCTGGTCTGCTGAATGGCATCCCCCTGGACAGATGTGGCCGAGAAAGCCACCATAGAAGAGAATTTCTGGTCTCTTGATCCAGATTCAGAGAAGGGGATAAGTCTGAGTAATCCCCATTCCACTGACTTAGCATGCACAGTTGCAGTGGTCTGAGGTGTAAGCGTGCAAAGGGTACTATGTCCATTGCCGCTACCATTAAGCCGATTACCTCCATGCATTGAGCCACTGACGGGTGTTGAATGGAATGAAGGGTGCGGCAAGCACTTTGAAGTCTTGTTAGCCTGTCCTCTGTCAGGTAAATCTTCATTTCTACAGAATCTATAAGAGTCCCCAGGAAGGGAACTCTTGTGAGTGGAACGAGTGAACTTTTCTTTTCGTTCACCTTCCATCCATGTGACCTTAGAAATGCCAGCACTAACTCTGTATGAGACTTGGCAGTTTGAAAGCTTGAAGCTTGTATCAGAATGTCGTCTAGGTATGGAGCTACCGAGATTCCCCGCGGTCTTAGTACCGCCAGAAGAGCACCCAGAACCTTTGTGAAGATTCTTGGAGCTGTAGCCAATCCGAATGGAAGAGCCACAAACTGGTAATGCCTGTCTAGGAAGGCAAACCTTAGGTACCGATAATGATCTTTGTGAATCGGTATGTGAAGGTAAGCATCTTTTAAATCTACAGTGGTCATGTACTGACCCTCTTGGATCATAGGTAAAATTGTCCGAATAGTCTCCATCTTGAACGATGGAACTCTTAGGAATTTGTTTAGGATCTGTAAGTCCAGGATTGGTCTGAAAGTTCCCTCTTTTTTGGGAACCACAAACAGATTTGAGTAAAACCCCTGTCCCTGTTCCGATCGTGGAACTGGATGGATTACTCCCATTAACAAGAGCTCTTGTACGCAGCGTAGAAACGCCTCTTTCTTTGTCTGGATTGTTGACAATCTTGACAGATGAAATCTCTCTCTTGGAGGAGAGTATTTGAAGTCCAGAAGGTATCCCTGAGATATTATCTCTAGCGCCCAGGGATCCTGAACATCTCTTGCCCAAGCCTGGGCGAAGAGAGAAAGTCTGCCCCCCACTAGATCCGATCCCGGATCGGGGGCCCTCAATTCATGCTGTTTTAGGGGCAGCAGCAGGTTTCCTAGTCTGCTTGCCCTTGTTCCAGGACTGGTTAGGTTTCCAGCCTTGTCTGTAGCGAGCAACAGCTCCTTCCTGTTTTGGTGCAGAGGAAGTTGATGCTGCTCCTGCTTTGAAATTACGAAAGGAACGAAAATTAGACTGTCTAGTCTTGGCTTTGGCTTTGTCCTGAGGCAGGGCATGGCCTTTACCTCCTGTAATGTCAGCGATAATCTCTTTCAACCCGGGCCCGAATAAGGTCTGCCCTTTGAAAGGTATATTAAGCAATTTAGACTTAGAAGTAACATCAGCTGACCAGGATTTTAGCCACAGCGCCCTGCGTGCCTGAATGGCGAATCCTGAATTCTTCGCCGTAAGTTTAGTAAGATGTACTACGGCCTCCGAAATGAATGAATTAGCTAGTTTAAGGACTCTAAGCCTGTCCGTAATGTCGTCCAGAGTAGCTGAACCAATGTTCTCTTCCAGAGACTCAATCCAGAATGCCGCTGCAGCCGTGATCGGCGCAATGCATGCAAGGGGTTGCAATATAAAACCTTGTTGAACAAACATTTTCTTAAGGTAACCCTCTAATTTTTTATCCATTGGATCTGAAAAAGCACAGCTATCCTCCACCGGGATAGTGGTACACTTAGCTAAGGTAGAAACTGCTCCCTCCACCTTAGGGACCGTTTGCCATAAGTCCCTTGTGGTGGCGTCTATTGGAAACATTTTTCTAAATATCGGAGGGGGTGAGAACGGCACACCGGGTCTATCCCACTCCTTAGTAACAATTTCAGTAAGTCTCTTAGGTATAGGAAAAACCTCAGTACTCGTCGGTACCGCAAAATATTTATCCAACCTACACATTTTCTCTGGTATTGCAACTGTGTTACAATCATTCAGAGCCGCTAACACCTCCCCTAGTAATACACGGAGGTTTTCCAGTTTAAATTTAAAATTTGAAATATCTGAATCCAGTCTGTTTGGATCAGAACCGTCACCCACAGAATGAAGCTCTCCGTCCTCATGTTCTGCCACCTGTGACGCAGTGTCTGACATGGCCCTAATATTATCAGCGCACTCTGTTCTCACCCCAGAGTGATCACGCTTACCTCTTAGCTCTGGTAATTTAGCCAAAACCTCAGTCATAACAGTAGCCATATCCTGTAATGTGATTTGTAATGGCCGCCCAGATGTACTCGGCGCTACAATATCACGCACCTCCCTCTGAGCGGGAGATGTAGGTACTGACACGTGAGGCGAGTTAGTCGGCATAACTCTCCCCTCGTTGTTTGGTGAAATTTGTTCAATTTGTACAGATTGACTTTTATTTAAAGTAGCATCAATACAGTTAGTACATAAATTTCTATTGGGCTCCACTTTGGCATTGCAACAAATGACACAGGTATCATCCTCTGAATCAGACATGTTTAACATACTAGCAAATAAACTTGTAACTTGGAAATACAATTCAATTAGAATAATATTAAAACGTACTGTGCCTTTAAGAAGCACAGAAGATCTATGACAGTTGAAAATTAATAAATTGAAACAGTTATAGCCTCAATCCTTGTAAATAACACAACTTTAGCAAAGGTTTAATCCCATTAGCAAAGATAACAAATTCTGAAAGCAGGAAACAAATGACAGAATAAAAGTTTTTTATCTCAGTCAAACTATAATTCTCACAGCTCTGCTGAGAGAAATTACCTCCCTCAAAATAAGTTTTGAAGACCCCTGAGCTCTGTAGAGATGAACCGGATCATGCAGGGAATACAATGAGTTGCTGACTGAAATATTTGATGTGTAGTAAAAGCGCCAAAAAAACGGCCCCTCCCCCTCACACACAGCAGTGAGGGAGAACAGAAACTGTCAGAAAACAGATTAAGCAACTGCCAAGTGGAAAAATAGTGCCCAAACATTTATTCACTCAGTACCTCAGTAAATGAAAACGATTTTACATTCCAGCAAAAACGTTAAACATAATCTCTAGTTATTAAACAGCTTTATGTATTTCTTACAGTGTAATTCTAGTGAAGTACCATTCCCCAGAATACTGAAGTGTAAAGTATACATACATGACATTATATCGGTATGGCAGGATTTTCTCATCAATTCCATTGTCAGAAAATAAAAACTGCTACATACCTCTATGCAGATTCATCTGCCCGCTGTCCCATGATCTGAAGTTTACCTCTCCTCAGATGGCCGAGAAACAGCAATATGATTTTAACTACTCCGGCTAAAATCATAACAAAAACTCTGGTAGATTCTTCTTCAAACTCTGCCAGAGAGATAATAACACACTCCGGTGCTATTTTAAAATAACAAACTTTTGATTGAAGATATAAAACTAAGTATAATCACCATAGTCCTCTCACACATCCTATCTAGTCGTTGGGTGCAAGAGAATGACTGGGAGTGACGTAGAGGGGAGGAGCTATATGCAGCTCTGCTGGGTGAATCCTCTTGCACTTCCTGTTGGGGAGGAGTAATATCCCAGAAGTAATGATGACCCGTGGACTGATCACACTTAACAGAAGAAATGTTATTTTTATTTTAAATAAATATTTTTATATATACAGTATAAATATATATATATATATATATATATATATATATATATATATATATATATATATATATATATATATATATATATATATATATATATATATATATATATATATATCTGTATATACCTATTCTCCTGTCTGGCTTATGTGCATATACCTGACAGGAGCACACTAATTCTTCATGTGCACTTCCCAACATGAGTTACCTTAAAACGCATAATGTATATATTGAAAATAAAATATTAAAAAATATTAATAATTAATGTAAACAATTATTATAGAGCTACTAAAAAAATCTAAATAATCCAAAGATATATATATCATCCAAAGAAAGATGCACTCACTCCCCTTTCCTCAATAAATTGCTCAGATGACAGAAAAAAAAATCAACACAGACCTTCTCACTTAACTCCTGCAACTGCCATTTAACTTTCTACAGTCTATCTCAGAACACAGAAAAAAAAATCAACACAGACCTTCTCACTTAACTCCTGCAACTGCCATTTAACTTTCTACAGGTAGCCTTCTGGAAAACAGCTTCATTATATTTTACCTACTAAGTTGTTTTATTGTATGTGTTTGTATAATTCCTTTTGTCTTGTTTTTATTTTAAATGTATATATTACAGGCTGTGCTAGTCATAATTTGCATAGTTTAAGCACCTCTTGTCCACTTATCTGTATATGTTTGAATGGTTTTATTTCACCCCTTGTCTGTCTTGTATGCTTGTCTTATCTCTGTAATATTTTGTTTTTTGATGTGTTTTTTTTGGTTTCTGCATGACTGACCCTTAGCTTAAAATGTCCATAAATGTACCCTCCCACTCATTTTAACACATTTTCTCTGGACCATCATTAACCAATTTATCTCTCTCCCTTTACACAGTCTATCTCAGAACACAGAAAAAAAAAATCAACACAGACCTTCTCACTTAACTCCTGCAACTGCCATTTAACTTTCTACAGGTAGCCTTCTGGAAAACAGCTGTTTCAGCACTTATACTATGCTCTCACCTCACTACCTGTCCCCTTGACCCTATCCCCTCACAGCTGCTCCCCTCTCTCTCTGCTACCCTTACCCCTATACTAACACACACTTTCAGCCTCTCCCTCAGCACTGGTACATTTCCCTCATCAATGAAACATGCGCTGGTCACACCTATCCTCAAAAAACCTTCCCTTGATCCTACCTCCCCATCCAACTACCGCCCAATTTCCCTCCTCCCTCTTGCTTCTAAGCTTCTCGAAAAACTAGTATATGCACGCCTATCCCATTTTCTTATGTTAAACTCCCTTCTTGACCCGCTGCAATCTGGATTTCGTCCCTATCACTCCACAGAGACAGCTATTGTTAAGGTCACCAACTACCTACTTACAGCTAAATCAAAAGGCCACTTCTCTCTGCTTATCCTCCTTGATCTGTCCACAGCCTTTGACACTGTCGACCATCCTCTTCTGCTCCAAACCCTCCAATCCTTCGGCATCTGTGACACAGCCCTTTCATGGCTCTCTTCCTATCTGTCAAACTGTACCTTCAGTGTAGCCTTCGCTGGGGCCTCCTCCGCCCCGTAACCACTTTCTGTCGGAGTACCACAAGGCTCTGTCCTCGGTCCCCTTCTCAATCTACACATCATCACTAGGTTCCCTAATTAAGTCCCACGGTTTCCAATATCATTTGTACGCCGATGACACCCAAATCTACTTCTCTGCACCAGAACTATCTCCTTCCTTGCTAACCTGTGTCACTAACTGTCTTTCTCACATCTCTTCCTGGATGTCCTCTCACTACCTCAAGCTAAATCTCTCCAAAACTGAGCTCCTCATTTTCCCCCCTTCTTCCAAAATCTCCACCCCCAATATCTCTATAACTGTCGACAACTCCATCATTACCCCTACCCCGCACGTCCAATGTCTCGGGATCACATTCGACTCAGATCTTTCCTTCACTCCTCACATTCAGTCATTGGCTAAAGCCTGCCGCTTCCACCTTAAAAACATCTCTAAAATTAGACACTTCCTTACACAAGACACAACTAAGATTTTAATCCACTCTCTCATTCTTTCCCGCCTTGATTACTGCAACTCTGCCTCTCTGGTCTCCCCACCTGCCGCCTAGCTCCTTTACAATCCATAATGAATGCCTCTGCCAGACTCATCTTCCTTACACGTCGCTCTTCATCTGCTGCGCCTCTCTGCCAATCCCTTCACTGGCTTCCTCTTGCCTCTAGGATCAAACACAAAACTCTCACTCTGACATACAAAGCCCTCAACTGCACTGCTCCCCCCTACATCTCCGACCTTGTCTCCAGATACTCTCCCTCCCGTCCCCTTCGCTCTGCTCATGACCTCCTACTCTCCTCCTCTCTTGTCACCTCATCACACTCCCGTTTACAGGACTTCTCCAGACTGGCTCCCATCTTATGGAACTCTCTGCCTCGCTCCACAAGACTCTCTTCTAGTTTTAAAAGCTTCAAGTGCTCCCTAAAGACTCTACTGTTCAGGGACGCATACAACCTACGCTAACCTTTCCTAATACCAGTTCCTCTCCTCCACTGCAATCCCCTGAACCCTCTTAGCATGTAAGCCTAATAGTCCAGCTGTTAGTAGATCACCTTCTTAAGTGCTGACTACAACAGTGCAACTATCGGCAGGGCCCTCTACCCTATAATTGTTTTGTTGTACTCCCCCTTTGTTTATAGCGCTGCGGAATCTGTTGGCGCTCTACAAATAACCGATAATAATAATAGATGACTCCTCAAGTGAAAACATGCAATGGAAGAAGTAGGAGGGCACTCATGGGTCTTTCTAAAAATATTCCTCTTTATTTATACATTTCACAACATAGCAAAGTTGACATTCTAGGCAGCCTTTTTCAAGACAATCTACAATTAAACATATATAATATGTAAATAAACAAATATACAATTTATGCATATAGTCAATATACAAACTGCCATATACATACCAAAAATAAGGAAAAAATGCATCCAATAAATACAAAAGAAACCCCATTGTTATCTCCCCTAAAAAATAATAACCTTCATAAAAAATAAAAACTGATATATATATATATATATATATATATATATATATATTTCGTAAGCCCTATGTATATCATTCCACAAATGCACGTCAACTGGTATACTACATAATTGCATGTTGTTCTATCTTTAATATTATGTTTTTTTGTTCTATTCCAATTCCATGTGTAATCAGAACATTTATCTATAATGGGGCATAGGCAACAATCTTTTTTATAACATTTATAAGTCCCCGGCTTTAAAGCCAACCAATTGGACCCAGTACTCTCCCTACTTGGTGCTAGAGTTTTTAATTTAGATGGGGCTACAAGGCTTTTCAGATCTCTATTCTTCCTGTATACTATATCTGGTCTTTCATCTAATTGCCTGCCAATAGCGGGTCAGCTAGCAAAATCTTCCAATGTTTATTTAGAATGGATTTAATCCCATGAGCTCCTTCGCTATACGTTGTAATAAATTTATTCTTATTTTTCTGTTTCTCCAATGTAGGAGATTTTTCCTCTTTATTCTGTAATAGTGTCTGCCTATCACATTCTAACCCCTTTTGTCTAGCTGTTTCAATAATTTGTTTTTCATACCCCTTTTGAATGAATTTTTTACTCAGTACATCTGCTTCTTGAATATAATTGTTCAGATCAGTGCAATTTCTTCGTATCCGCCTAAACTGACCACTAGGGATGTTATTTTTCCATGTCGGAAGGTGGCCACTGGAAGCATGAAGGAAACCGTTTTTATCAGTAGGTTTTCTGTAGTTCCTCACAGCTACTTTGTTTGAGTCATCTATATATAACACCAAATCCAAGAATTCTATTTCCTTCGCTGAGATTTTGCTATTAAATTCAAGGTTATATATATTCAAATTAATATATTCTATAAAGTTATTGGCTTCTTCTTGAGTACCCTTCCAAATTATGATAATATCGTCGATGTATCTATAATATTGGTGTATATTCGCTCTAAATTGGTGATCATTCCAGATTGTTGAATTTTCAAAATTTCCCATATATATGTTTGCATATGCCCCATTATAGATAAATGTTTTACATGTTTACACATGGAATTGGAATAGAACAAAAAAACAATATTAAAGATAGAACAACATGCAATTCAACCTATGTAGTATACCAGTTGACGTGCATTTGTGGAATGATATACATAGGGCGTACGAAACGAAAGTTAAAGAGGAGGGTGTATGAGCACTTAAATAACATTAAAAATGGTTTGGAGGGACATAGTGTGTCCCACCACTGCAAAACCAAACATCAATGTAGCAGTGTAGGGATTACATTTAAAGTTTTAGAACACATCAATAATGGTTATGATAATCGTTTACTATCCCTCAGGAAAGCAGAAACAAAATGGATACATCTATTAGAAAGTTTAAATCCTAAGGGCTTAAATATCGATATAGATCTTCAAGCATTCATGGTAAAGCAAGAGAGAATGCATACACATCACTAATACAGGTATGCCCTGAACATCCTTCTTCCCCGACGACTACCCGACGAATGAAGGTTCCTTTAAGTGACGTCATCCAAGATGGCGTCCCTCGAATTCCGATTGGCTGAAAAGATTCTATCAGCTAATCGGAATTAAGGATTTGAAAAAGTTTATTTAATTGTATGTAATTGTAGGTAATTTATTTAATTAATTTATTGATAGTGTAGTGTTAGGTTTAATTGTAACTTAGGTTAGGATTTATTTTACAGGTAATTTTGTAATTATTTTAACTAGGTAGTTATTAAATAGTTAATAACTATTTAATAGCTATTGTACCTAGTTAAAATAAATACAAAGTTGCCTGTAAAATAAATATAAATCCTAAAATAGCTACAATTATTCGTTATATTGTAGCTATATTACGCCTAGATTTAGAGTTCTGCGTTAGCCGTCCTAACGCTGGTTTTTACCGCCCGCTGGTATTTAGAGTCAGTCATGAAAGGGTCTAACGCTCACTTTCCAGCCGCGACTTTTTCATACCGCAGATCCCCTTACGTCAATTGCGTATCCTATCTTTTCAATGGGATCTTTCTAACGCCGGTATTTAGAGTCTTGGCTGAAGTGAGCGTTAGAACTCTAACGACAAGACTCCAGCCGCAGAGAAAAGCCAGGAGTTAAGAGCTTTCTGGGCTAACGCCGGTTCATAAAGCTCTTAACTACTGTGCTCTAAAGTAGACTAACACCCATAAACTACCTATGTACCCCTAAACCGAGGCCCCCCCACATCGCCGCCACTCTATTAAATTTTTTAACCCCTAATCTGCCGACCGCACACCGCCGCCACCTACATTATCCCTATGTACCCCTAATCTGCTGCCCCTAACATCGCCGACCCCTACATAATATTTATTAACCCTAATCTGCCCCCCCCAATGTCGCCGCTACCTACCTACAATTTTTAACCCCTAATCTGCCAACCGGACCTCACCACTACTATAATAAATGAATTAACCCCTAATCCGCCTCACTCCAGCCTCAAAAACCCTATAATAAATAGTATTAACCCCTAATCTGCCCTCCCTAACATCGCCGACACCTAACTTCAAGTATTAACCCCTAATCTGCCGACCGGACCTCGCCGCTACTCTAATAAATGTATTAACCCCTAAAGCTAAGTCTAACCCTAAGACTAACACCCCCCTAAGTTAAATATAATTTAAATCTAACAAAATAAATCTTATTAAATAAATTATTCCTATTTAAAGCTAAATACTTACCTGTAAAATAAACCCTAATATAGCTACAATATAAATAATAATTATATTGTAGCTATTTTAGGATTAATATTTATTTTACAGGCAACTTTGTATTTATTTTAACTAGGTACAATAGCTATTAAATAGTTAATAACTATTTAATAGCTACCTATATAAAATAATTATAAAATTACCTGTAAAATAAATCCTAACCTAAGTTACAATTAAACCTAACACTACACTATCAATAAATAAATTAAATAAACTATCTACAATTATCTACAATTATATCAACTAAACTAAATTACAAAACAAAACAAACACTAAATTACAAAAAAAAACAAACACTAAATTACAAAAAACAAACACTAAATTACAAAAAATAAAAAAATATTACAAGAATTTTAAACTAATTACACCTACTCTAAGCCCCCTAAAAAAATAACAAAGCCCCCAAAAATAAAAAAATGCCCTACCCTATTCTAAAATAAAAATTGTAAAGCTCTTTTACCTTACCAGCCCTTAAAAGGGCCTTTTGCGGGGCATGCCCCAAAGAATTCTGCTCTTTTGCCTGTAAAAAAAACATACAATACCCCCCAACATTACAACCCACCACCCACATACCCCTAATCTAACCCAAACCCCCATTAAATAAACCTAACCTGAAGATCTTCCTACCTTGTCTTCACCACGCCGGGTATCACCGATCCGTCCAGAAGAGGGTCCGAAGTCTTCCTCCTATCCGGCAAGAAGAGCTCCTCCAGAGGGTCCAAAGTCTTCATCCTATCCATGCAGAAGAGGACATCCAGACCGGCAGACATCTTCATCCATGCGGCATCTTCTATCTTCTTCCATCCGGCGCGGAGCGGGACCATCTTCAAGCAGCCGACGCGGAGCCATCCTTCTTCACCGACGGACTAACGACGAATGAAGGTTCCTTTAAATGACGTCATCCAAGATGGCATCCCTCGAATTCCGATTGGCTGATAGGATTCTATCAGCCAATCGGAATTAAGGTAGGAAAAATCCGATTGGTAGATTGGATCAGCCAATCGGATTGAACTTGAATCTGATGAGCTGATTCTATCAGCCAATCGGAATTTGAGGGACGCCATCTTGGATGACGTCATTTAAAGGAACCTTCATTCATCGCTAGTCCGTCGGTGAAGAAGGATGGCTCCGCGTCGGCTGCTTGAAGATGGTCCCGCTCTGCGCCGGTTGGAAGAAGATAGAAGATGCCGCTTGGATGAAGATGTCTGCCGGTCCGGATGTCCTCTTCTGCCCGGATAGGATGAAGACTTTGGACCCTCTGGAGGAGCTCTTCTTGCCGGATAGGAGGAAGACTTCGGACCCTCTTCTGGACGGATCGGTGATACCCGGCGTGGTGAAGACAAGGTAGGAAGATCTTCAGGGGCTTAGTGTTAGGTTTATTTAAGGGGGGTTTGGGTTAGATTAGGGGTATGTGGGTGGTGGGTTGTAATGTTGGGGGGGTATTGTATGTTTTTTTTTACAGGCAAAAGAGCAGAATTCTTTGGGGCATGCCCCGCAAAAGGCCCTTTTAAGGGCTGATAAGGTAAAAGAGCTTTACAATTTTTATTTTAGAATAGGGTAGGGCATTTTTTTATTTTGGGGGGCTATGTTATTTTTTTAGGGGGCTTAGAGTAGGTGTAATTAGTTTAAAATTCTTGTAATATTTTTTTATTTTTTGTAATTTAGTGTTTGTTTTTTTGTAATTTAGTGTTTGTTTTTTTTGTAATTTAGTTTAGTTGATTTAATTGTAGATAATTGTAGATAGTTTATTTAATTTATTTATTGATAGTGTAGTGTTAGGTTTAATTGTAACTTAGGTTAGGATTTATTTTACAGGTAATTTTGTAATTATTTTAACTAGGTAACTATTAAATAGTTCTTAACTATTTAATAGCTACTGTACCTGGTTAAAATAAATACAAAGTTGCCTGTAAAATAAATATTAATCCTAAAATAGCTACAATATAATTATTATTTATATTGTAGCTATATTAGGGTTTATTTTACAGGTAAGTATTTAGCTTTAAATAGGATTAATTTATTTAATAAGAGTTAATTTATTTTGTTAGATTGAAATTATATTTAATTTAGGGGGGTGTTAGGGTTAGATTTAGCTTTAGGGGTTAATACATTTATTAGAGTAGCGGTGAGGTCCGGTCGGCAGATTAGGGGTTAATAATTGTAGGTAGGTGGCGGCGATGTTGGGGGCGGCAGATTAGGGGTTAATAAATATAATATAGGGGTCGGCGGTGTTAGGGGCAGCAGATTAGGGGTACATAGGGATAACGTAGGTTGCGGCGGTGTACGGAGCGGCAGATTAGGGGTTAAAAATAATATGCAGGGGTCAGCGATAGCGGGGACAGCAGATTAGGGGTTAATAAGTGTAAGGTTAGGGGTGTTTAGACTCGGGGTACATGTTAGGGTGTTAGGTGCAGACATAGGAAGTGTTTCCCCATAGGAAACAATGGGGCTGCGTTAGGAGCTGAACGCTGCTTTTTTGCAGGTGTTAGGTTTTTTTTCAGCTCAAACTGCCCCATTGTTTCCTATGGGGGAATCGTGCACGAGCACGTTTTTGAAGCTGGCCGCGTCCGTAAGCACCACTGGTATTGAGAGTTGCAGTGGCGGTAAATTATGCTCTACGCTCCCTTTTTGGAGCCTAACGCAGCCCTTCTGTGAACTCTAAATACCAGCGGTATTTAAAAGGTGCGGGGGAAAAAATACACGCATAGCTAACGCACCCCTTTGGCCGCAGAACTCTAAATCTAGGCGTTAGGGTTTATTTTACAGGTAAGTATTTAGTTTTAAATAGGAATACTTTAGTTAATAAGATTTAATTTATTTTGTTAGATTAAAATTATATTTAACTTAGGGGGGTGTTAGGGTTAGGGTTAGACTTAGCTTTAGGGGTTAATACATTTATTAGAGTAGCGGCGAGGTCCGGTCGGCAGATTAGGGGTTAATACTTGAAGTTAGGTAGCGGCGGTTTAGGGGTTAATACATTTATTATAGTGGCGTTGAGGTCCGGTCGGCAGATTAGGGGTTAATAAGTGTAGTTAGGTAGCGGCGACGTTGGGGGGGGGGCAGATTAGGGGGTAATAAATATAATATAGGTGTCGTGATGTTAGGGGCAGCAGATTAGGGGTTCATAGTGATAATGTAGGTGGCGGCGGTGTGCTGTCGGCAGATTAGGGTTTAAATTTTTTTATTATAGTGGCGGCGATGTGGGGGGCCTCGGTTTAGGGGTACATAGGTAGTTTATGGGTGTTAGTGTACTTTAGAGCACTGTAGTTAAGAGCTTTATAAACCGGCGTTAGCCCATAAAGTCCTTAACTACTGACTTTTTTCTGCGGCTGGAGTCTTGTCGGTAGAGGCTCTACCGCTCACTTCAGCCAAGACTCTAAATACCGGCGTTAGGAAGATCCCATTGAAAAGATAGGATACGCAATTGGCGTAAGGGGATCTGCGGTATGGAAAAGTCGCAGCTTGAAAGTGAGCGGTAGACCCTTTCCTGTCTGACTCTAAATACCAGCGGGCGGCCAAAAGCAGCGTTAGGACCCCTTAACGCTGCTTTTGACGGCTAACGCAGAACTCTAAATCTAGGCGTAAGTGTTTTAAGTGTATAAGTAACTGTGTTGTTTTTATGTACAACATAAGCCTTGTTATTTTAACTTGAAGTGTTCCGGTTTGAGGCTTCTAATTAGCTTACAACCTGATAGTAGGAGCATTGACCAATAAAAAGGAAGCCCGGTAAATTTAAATTGCGGAATTAGCAGCAGTGGAATATACATTACTCTGTTGACAAAGTTCACCCGAGTGTGAACGAAACGCGTTCAGAAGATTACCACAGCACAGAAGCAAGTCAGAATTGGAATACATTTCCTCTTACGGCGCAAAGCCTTTCACCTCTAACTGACAGCCGCAAGTATCAGAGGTTACCGGGTCTGTGTGAGAAAGTTGGGACAAATAAGAAATGGACACTGCTACCCTAATCTGACTCTCACAGTGGGGAGCTGAACGAAGCGGCAAAGTAAAGACATATTATGTGCATGTTTTATGCACATATCTTGTAAGTGTGCATTTTTAAGCTTTTATATGTGACCTTATTTAAAATAAATACAGTGAATCGTGGATGCACTTGTTTTTTTCTTTATAATTTACACCTATTTTCTTCATTCAATTGGTATCTTTATTCAAAATGCAAGAATGTAAGTTTAGTTGCCGGCCCATTTTTGGTGAACAACCTGGGCGGTTCTTGCTGATTGGTGGATAAACTCATCCACCAATAAAAAAATGCTGTCCAGAGTGCTGGACAAAAAAAAAAAAGCTTAGATGCCTTCTTTTTCAAATAAAGATAGCAAGAGAACGAAGAAAAATTGATAATAGGAGTAAATTAGAAAGTTGCTTAAAATTGCATGCTCTATCTGAATCACAAAAGAAAAAAATTGGGTTCAGTGTCCCTTTAAGGAATAAATATACATTTTTAATAAAAATATAGTTACGTAAATATATATAATACGTTTGGAGGTTACTACTGAGGTATAATTAAAGGAATATTGTAACCTATCATATATCTAACACGTTGGAGTACACTGCAGAGATAATATTTATAGTGATATTCTAACAGATATAATAGTATCAACAGCCTCAATAGACCTGAACACTACTGAACCCTCATATTAGTCCTATAGTTGTGTTTAAATTTGATGTGTGTAGAAGGCAGTGGATAAAAAAGTAAAGGGGGGAATGTGTAGAGAGAAAGCAAGCTCTGGTCTGGTAGCGGGAGCGAGCTACATTGGGTTTAATGGCGCGATCTTGCCAGCTGTGACTAGACAGCGTGTCGCGATGCGCTTCTGAAAATAACAGACCCGCTCAGCCCCAAGGCAGAACATACTGCGATGTGCGATCTCATCGTAGAAAATGTACAGTTTTTGCAGAATTTTTTTTTCCTGCACTTTTAATTTCTGCCTGCAGGTGTCACTGTTCCATTCTCTCTCAATGTAAATATTTACTAGTTCTTCTCTCTTCAATTTCCTCCCCCTTCCTGAACTCCAGTGCGGTACAGGGTAACACCACATTGCAGAAAAGGTAAGTCAGGGCTTACCAAATTAATTCTAGGAGTCTAGGAGCCAACCAATATACTTATAAGCTAGAGGTTTTTTTGTTCTTTAACCTCTTAAGGACATATGACGGATATTTTCCGTCATAAAACCATTGAGCAAACTGAAAGCTGTGTCCTTAAAGGGTTAAATGTATGAGTGTATATACAGTATCTCACAAAAGTGAGTACACCCCTCACATTTTTGTAAATATTTTATTATATCTTTTCATGTGACAACACTGAAGAAATGACAGTTTGCTACAATGTAAAGTAGTGAGTGTACAGCCTGTATAACAGTGTAAATTTGCTGTCCCCTCAAAATAACAACACATAGCCATTAATGTCTTAACCGTTGGCAACAAAAGTGAGTACACCGCTAAGTGGAAATGTCCAAATTGGGCCCAAAGTGTCAATATTTTGTGTGGCCACCATTATTTTCCAGCATTGTCTTAACCCTCTTGGGCATGGAGTTCACCAGAGCTTGACAAGTTGCCACTGGAGTCCTCTTCCACTCCTCCATGATGACATCACAGAGCTGGTGGATGTTAGAGACCTTGTGCTCCCCCACCTTCCGTTTGAGGATGCCCCACAGATGTTCAATAGGGTTTAGGTCTGGAGACATGCTTGGCCAGTCCATCACCTTTACTCTCAGCTTTTTCAGCAAGGCAGTGGTCATCTTGGAGGTGTGTTTGGGTCCGTTATCATGTTGGAATCCTGCTCTGCGGCCCAGTCTCTGAATGGAGGGGATCATGCTCTGCTTCAGTATGTCACAGTACATGTTGGCATTCATGGTTCCCCCAATGAACTGTAGCTCCCCAGTGCCGGCAGCACTCATGCAGGCCCAGACCATGACACTCCCACCACCATGCTTGACTGTAGGCAAGACACACTTGTCTTTGTACTCCTCACCTGGTTGCCGCCACACACGCTTGACACCATCTGAACCAAATAAGTTTATCTTGGTCTCATCGGACACCACAGGACATAGTTTCAGTAATCCATGTCCTTAGTCTGCTTGTATTCAGCAAACTGTTTCCAAGCTTTCTAGTGCATCATCTTTAGAAGAGGCTTACTTCTGGGATGACAGCCATGCAGACTAATTTGATGCAGTGTGCGGCGTATGGTCTGAGCACTGACAGGCTGACCCCCCACCCATTCAACCTCTGCAGCAATGCTGGCAGCCCTCATACATCTAGTTCCCAAAGACAACCTCTGGATATGACGTTGAGCACGTGCGAGGCCTGTTCTGAGAGGAACCTGTCCTTTGAAACCGCTGTATGGTCTTGCCCACCGTGCTGCAGCTCAGTTTCAGGGTCTTGACAATCTTCTTATAGCCTAGGCCATCTTTATGTAGAGCAACAATTCTTTTTTCAGATACTCAGAGAGTTCTTTGCAATGAGGTGCGATGTTGAACTTCCAATGACCAGTATGAGAGAGTGTGAGAGCGAAAACACCAAATTTAACACACCTGCTCCCTATTCACACCTGAAACCTTGTAACACTAACAAGTCACATGACACCAGGGAGGGAAAAGGAAAATTGGGCCCAATTTGGACATTTCCACTTAGGGGTGTACTCACTTTTGTTGCCAACGGTTCAGACATTAATGGCTGTGTGTTGAGTTATTTTGAGGGGACAGCACATTTACACTGTTATTCAGGCTGTACACTCGCTACATTACATTGTAGCAAAGTGTAATTTCTTCAGTGTTGTCACATGAAAAGATATAATAAAAAATTTACAAAAATGTGAGGGGTGTACTAACTTTTGTGAGATACTGTATGTGTGTATATATGTATCTGTGTGTGTATGTATCTCTGTGTGTGTATGTATCTCTGTGTGTGTGTGTATCTCTGTGTGTGTGTGTGTATCTATGTATCTGTGTGTTGTTGTGCATATATGTATCTGTGTGTGTATCTCTGTATTTGTGTGTGTATCTGTGTGTGTGTATTTATCTGTGTGTGTATGTATCTGTGTGTGTGTATGTATGTATGTATCTGTGTGTGTGTATGTATGTATGTATCTGTGTGTGTGTATGTATCTCTGTATCTCTGTGTGTGTATGTATCTCTGTGTGTGTATGTATCTCTGTGTGTGTATGTATCTCTGTGTGTGTGTGTGTATCTCTGTGTGTGTGTGTATCTCTGTGTGTGTGTATGTATCTGTGTGTGTGTATGTATGTATCTGTGTGTTGTTGTGCATATATGTATCTGTGTGTGTATCTCTGTATTTGTGTGTGTATCTGTGTGTGTGTATGTATCTGTGTGTGTGTATGTATGTATCTGTGTGTGTGTTGTTGTGCATGTATGTATCTGTGTGTGTCTGTATCTCTGTATTTGTGTGTGTGTGTGTGTATCTGTATGTGTGTGTGTGTGTGTATTTGTGTATGTATCTGTGTGTGTATGTATCTGTGTGTGTGTGTGTGTATGTATCTGTGTGTGTGTATATGTATGTATGTATCTCTGTGTGTGTATTTGTGTATGTATCTGTGTGTGTATCTGTGTGTATGTATCTCTGTGTGTGTATATCTGTGTGTGTGTGTGTGTGTATGAATGTATCTGTATGTATCTGTGTGTGTGTGTATGTATCTATGTGTGTGTGTATGCATCTATGTGTGTGTGTGTGTAACTATGTGTGTGTATGTATATGTGTCAATTTCCTCCTCCTTCCTGAACTCCAGTGTGGTACAGGGTAATAGCACATTGCAGAAAAGGTAAGTCAGGGCTTAACAATTTTTTTTTTATTGAGGTTTTTATATATTGACAAAGAAAATCTGGGTACAAGACGTTGTCAGATCAAGACATAACAGTGATTATACAATAATACAATGCTTTGTTTCAAAAATAATTGTGTGAGAGTAGTAGCTTGCAAGTCAAATGAGACATGGTAGGTAATAATAAACAAGCAAATATCAACCAAAAAATAAAAAATATACAAATGAAACCTCATTTTTCTTAAGGATTATAGAGTTTGATGGAACTACAACATATCTCTTGTTACTTGAGGAATAAACAATCCACCTTTTTAAATAGATAAGGGCAGTATGGTTCTCAGCAACGCAAGTTTTGTTCCGTATGAATGGTATGATGAAGAGTATAAGCATAAATTAATAGGTTTAAGATTTCAAACTTCACTTGTAAGTGGTGCTGATCAATTTTGCCAAACTAGGTAGGGAACATAAGGTTAACACTCTGCTCTAATGTAAGAGTTGCTGTTATAGGTGGTGCTAATAAATGAACATAATAGTTGAAGAATTACTGTTAAGTGAATAAGAGATTAAGTAGGGGTGCGGTATAAGCAAGATAAACCGCTTAGGTAGTCCTCCCTAACTAGGGGGCACATTATAAGTGGTGATGGGGTGGGGGTTAGTTAAATATGCTAAATAGCATAAACTAAGAGTCATGCGTCTATGCAACATATGGTAAAATCGGTATATAGAGCATATGATAAGAATAAAGTGCCGACATTAAAAATATGTACACCTGAAGAACAAAGCCTGAAACTCAGGATCACTGTGTGTGTAGAGTCAAGCTAGATTTTGTGGGACTGTTAAGATGGTCTACATAAAGCTATAGGAGGATAACGTGTGACACTTAAAAGTTAACAGGATTAAAGGGAGCAGGGGACTTGTACACATTAAGTCATTGCCCTGGAGGGGGCTGCGTAGAGAGGGGGACAGGGAGCTAATTTTCAGTGACATATTTACGGGTGACTAATATAATTCTGTTCAAAAGTTTACTTGGGCTTAAACTGGGGTTGCTGAGATAGACGGTAGTGTGTTTGTATGTTCTAAAAAAGATCCCAAGCAACATATGTAAAGGCATTATCTGAGCTAAAATCGATACAGGTATCTCTCTATGGTACACTGATGATGAGCAATATAGGTCAGAGGTTGGTAATAAATAGTATACTTTCTCCCTTAGAAAGATGTGAACGTGCCGCCCCGGCCGCTGGAAGCACGCCACTTAGGGTAAAACAATAGCTTAAAAGGGAGAGGATTGTGAGAGAGATATTGGAATTTTATAAGTTCCAAACAGCTGCCTAAGATTACATACCTTATAGATTCGCAGACTGAGCAAAGGGACAAGATACATACCTACTCAGCTTAAAGAGTAACACAGCTATGTATAGGTAACTCAAACAACAAATATTTATCAACAATAACAACCCCAAGATGTATCCTTAACAGACAGAGTCTGTGTAAACATGTGCTAGGAACGTCCAAGCTAGTTCATTGTATGTCCATATCTGATGCTTGCTAGGGAATCGTCTGGTTGTGCCCATAGTACTAGCCTTTACCCCTCTATACCTCACCTATGCCATAGGTACTTAAGTGGGACTAATTGTACTGTAGTATAGGTTAATGCGGAACATGGTTATATTATCCTATAAATTGTGCCATAGATTGCTATAAACATACTTTGGCAAACACCAGCCCCTGGGTCTATAGAATAGTACTAACAAGACGGTAGAGGGTTAGTTTCAAACTATGTGTCCAATTATATGTGGCCCTTACCTTAACCTCTGGGTGAGATGTATGCATACATGTTAAAATAAACTGCTATCCTGCCTTTAAATGGTCTAAAGCAGGTAGGGAAATAAAGCACACTACCCTTTAATTAAACTTGGTTAACTTTTTGGCGTACTCCTAAGACAATAATGCAATTAGAAAAGAGAACAGGAGTTTTGTGCTGGTAATCTTGCTCAGGATCTATCGGTGCTAACCAAAATGACTAGTCATGTTAATGTAATATAGTGTGCATATGACATAATTTAACAAATCTCCATAGGTAACCTTGCAACAGGTGACAAAAAATATTTGACCAATTCAGAGAGCTATAAATAGGATAGTAAAAATAGCACAACTATAGTGGGATTAACTGCCTTAATCCCACTGGGCATAATCTGGGCATAATACATACCATAATATATATCAAGTACTGGTTCAAGATGCCTAGTGGTATTTCTGAGAGTCCTAGTAATGATCTAAATCTATACTTATAACGTGTTTATGGGTAGCAAATCAGGGGCCCCATCCGATATGCAGCGTCCCCCGCAAAAAACATGGCGACGCCGGTTTTTGCGCGGGTTTGGTATCCTATATACAGTGCCGCATATAAATGCGGCACGTATATTTCACCCGTCGCCCGCAATTTTTACTCCCATAGGCTAACATGGGACCGCGTCGTAAATCGTTATCCAATATCCAGCGCAAGGCTTTACGTGGCGAAAATTGAGAAATCTTACTCCATTTTCACCTCGCCATAAAAAGCAGCCGTAGCAAGCCTTGCGCTGAGTATGTAAGAACCTTAACTCCCAAAAATCCTTCCAAAAAAAACCTAACACCTAACGCATGTCTATCTACCTGTCAACCGCAATCACCCACCGCAATACCTAATAAAGTGTTTAACCTCTAAACCGCCGCTCCTGGACCCCGCTGCCACCTACATTATATGTATTAACCCCTAAACCGCCGCTCCCAGACCCCGCCGCACCTAAATAAAGTGTTTAACCCCTAAACCGCCACTCCCGGACATCGCCGCCACCTACATTAAATTTATTAACCCCTAATCTGACCCCCCTACACCGCTGCCACCTACATTAAATTTATTACCCCCTAAACCTAAGTCTAACCCGAACACCCCCCTAACTTAATTATTATTTAAATAAATCTAAATAATATTAATATTATTAACTAAATTATTCCTATTTAAAACTAAATACCTATAAAATAAACCCTAAGATAGCTACAATATAATTAATAATTACACTGTAGCTATTTTAGGATTTATTTTTATTTTACAGGCAACTTTGTATTTATTTTAACTAGGTACAATAGCTATTAAATAGTTAATAACTATTTAATAGCTACTTAGTTAAAATAATTACAAAATTACCTGTAAAATAAATCCTAACCTAAAAAATAAAATAAAAAAATATTACAAGAAGTTTAAACTAATTACACCTAATCTAAGCCCCCTAATAAAATAAAAAAGCCCCCAAAATAATAAAATGCCCTACCCTAAACTAAATTACAAATAGCCCTTAAAAGGGCCTTTTGCGGGGAATTGCCCCAAAGTAATCAGCTCTTTTACCTGTAAAAAAAAGAACAATACCCCCCTACCCCCCCAACATTACAACCCACCACCCACACACCCCTACTCTAAAACCCACCCGATCCCCCCTTAAAAAAACCTAACACTACCGCATTGAAGATCGACCTACCTTGAGCCGTCTTCACCCAGCCAGGCCAAAGTCTTCATCCGATGGGGCAGAAGAGGACATCCAGACCGGCAGAAGTCTTCATTCTATCCGGGCAGAAGAGGACATCCGGACTGGCAGACGTCTTCATCCAAGTGGCATCTTCTATCTTCATCCATCCAACGAGGAACGGCTCCATCTTGAAGACCTCCGGCGCGGAACATCCTTCTAGGCCGACGACTAACAACGAATGAATATTCCTTTAAATGACGTCATCCAAGATGGCGTCCCTCGAATTCCGATTGGCTGATAGGATTCTATCAGCCAATCGGAATTAAGGTAGGAAAAATCCGATTGGTTGATTTAATCAGCCAATCGGATTGAAGTTCAATCCGATTGGCTGATTGGATCAGCCAATAGAATGCGAGGTCAATTCTATTGGCTGACCCAATTGGGGGGGGATTGTTCTTTTTTTACAGGTAAAAGAGCTGACTACTTTGGGGCAATGCCCCGCAAAAGGCCCTTTTAAGGGCTATTGGTAATTTTGTTTAGGGTAGGGCATTTTATTATTTTGGGGGGATTTTTTATTTTATTAGGGGGCTTAGATTAGGTGTAATTAGTTTAAACTTCTTGTAATATTTTTTTATTTTTTGTAATTCAGTGTTTGTTTGTTTTGTACTATAGTTTAGTTTATTTAATTGTATTTTATTTTAGATAATTGTAGTTAATTTATTTAATTAATTTATTGATAGTGTAGTGTTAAGTGTATTTGTAACTTAGGTTAGGAGGTAATTTTGTAATTAATTTAACTAGGTAGCTATTAAATAGTTATTAACTATTTAATAGCTATTGTACCTAGTTAAAATAAATACAAAGTTGCCTGTAAAATAAAAATAAATCCTAAAATAGCTACAATGTAATTATTAATTATATTGTAGCTATCTTAGGGTTTATTTTATAGGTAAGTATTTAGTTTTAAATATGAATAATTTAGTTAATAATATTAATATTATTTAGATTTATTTAAATAATAATTAAGTTAGGGGGGTGTTAGGGTTAGACTTAGGTTTAGGGGTTAATAAATTTAATGTAGGTGGCGGCGGTGTAGGGGGGTCAGATTAGGGGTTAATAAATTTAATGTAGGTGGCGGCGGTGTAGAGGGGTCAGATTAGGGGTTAATAAATTTAATGTAGGTGGTGGCGGTGGTGTAGGGGGGTCAGATTAGGGGTTAATAAATTTAATGTAGGTGGCGGCGGTGTAGGGGGGTCAGATTAGGGGTTAATAAATTTAATGTAGGTGGCAGCGGTGTAGAGGGGGTCAGATTCGGGGGTTAATAACTTTAATGTAGGTGGCGGCGGGGTCCGGGAGCGGCGGTTTAGGGGTTAAACACTTTATTTAGGTGTGGCGGGGTCCGGGAGCGGCGGTTTAGGGGTTAATACATATAATGTAGGTGGCGGTCGGCTCCGGGAGCGGCGGTTTAGGGGTTAATACTAGGATAGGTTTATTGCGATGTGGGCTATTGCGGTTTAGGGGTTAATAATTAGGCTTATTGCGTTGTGGGGGGTTGTCGGTCTAGGGGTTAATACATTTATTATTAGGAGTGAGAGGGGGGATTGTGGATATAGGGGTATACGTATCGGGCTGATTTTTGGGAGGCGTGTTAGACAGTTACGGGAGATTTAATAGTTTAGTTAGTTTTTTTAGGCGCAGGCAGTTTCTAAAGTGCCGTAAGTCACTGGCGACTCCAGAAATTTGTAGTTATGCTTATTTCTGGACATCGCTAGTTTATCCGACTTACGGCACTTTAGCAACTGCCGGCGGGGTATATATAATACCCCGATGTGCGGGGTGAAACTACGGGCGGCGCGGGTTCCCTCGCTTGCGCCAAAAACTACGCCGTATATCGGATCGCGCCCCTGGACTCCTAGGACAGGAAATCCAGAAGAAAATAAGAGTAATAATACAGTAACTTCGGCTGCAAGACCACATAAAATTGCCGTGTGGATCAAGCTATAACTAAACTTTGACTCCCCTCTAGTGGTGGTAAATGGTAATTACAGTTTGTATCAGGATATTTTGTTTTTAATATTTGCAGTAATCTCGCTGCTAAAAAGGGAGGCAGGAGAGGCAAGAGAAATCTAACTTATAGCATAGTAGGATGGTGAGCTTATAAATTGTGTGAATTTACAGTCTAACACCATAGTTGACCTGCTTCAGTAACATAAACAATTGATAACAAATACAATAGGCATCTCAAAACACAAATTAGTAAAGTAAGGAAAAACAAAACTGCTGACATAATAGTAGCGTGAGCTGTCCCTCTAGTGAGCCCGAAATCCTAACCTACTCCCCCACTATGACAGTAAAAACGACTTTTACCAGCCACTTCAAGTTCGTGTAATAAGACTGACACTTTGTCCTTTGGAAGAAATTTAACATCACCCATTACACGGAGTGTAAGATCTGTCCCAATAGGGTGTTCTAACCTATGCCTGTCTTCCACAATTGAATCACACACTCGGGGTGTAATTCCTCATCAGATGCCTTCTGCATACACTGGGTGAAATTTAGAGCCAGAACGCTACATCCACAACTCTGCACATCTACAGTCCTCGAGTGTATCTCTAACCCAACGAACTTGGTCCCATCACCATGAGACAGAGGCAAAACCTCAAAAACATAGCTGTCCTCTACTGAGGCTACATACAGTGCGTTCCAAGGTAGGGATGGTATCACGGCTGGATCTCTTGGGTAACACGGCAGTTCAGTAGCCAGTCCAGAAAAAGTAATCATGGCAGGGGAGCCCCTAGTTTCAACACTGTATTGTAGCCAATCTCTGTCATAGTAGGTGCGGGCACCCCCTTGTTTTAGGGCCTCAAGATAGCTACACGAGGTCTCAGAGGCCAGGGTGACACAGCAGTCTGTTAACCTGGCAGGTTTGTCCTCTCCGGCCACAACATTAGCATAACATTCATTTAGGACCAGCTCTAGGTTGGCAAAGTGATCTTGTATGAGCTGCGTCACAGGCAGCCACAAGTTATCCAAGGCCCTCATCTGAACAGAACTGCTGGAGCTCTCCCAGAGCTGAAAAATGTCCATCCAATAGTACTGAGTGTCAACGGTGATGCTATATATGGAAGAGTCCCTTTTTAGAGTTTCAAGAGTTATTTTAGATACTAATAAACATTAAATAGTACATATAAGAGCCTGGAGTTCTTCACGCACATGTCTGACTCCTTTGGTAGTTGGCCCCGCCCCCCAACAAATTTATTTTAAGTCTAGGAGCCAACCAAAATACTTTTAGGAGCCAGATTTTTTTCCCTTTAATAAATGTGTGTGTGTATAGGTCTGTATGTATGTGTATGTGTGTATATGTCTGTATGTATGTGTATATGTGTGTTTGTGTGTGTGTGTGTATGTATGTATGTATGTATGTATGTGTGTATATTATGTGTATATGTCTGTATATATGTGTGTGTGTGTGTCTGTATATATATATGTGTGTATATGTGTATGTGTATATATATATATATATATATATATATATATATATATATATATGTGTGTGTGTGTGTGTGTGCGCGTGTGTGTGCAGTGACACTGCAGAAAAATTTCACTAAAAAAATCTCATCGCAGAAAATAAAAAAAGTTCTGCCTCTGGGCCGCTCAGTAGAGCCAGGAGTGGCGTTCTACAAAATTCTACTTTGGGCTAAAAAATCTTTGAAATACTTTGAAGTATAAAGTTGGCGGTAAAATAATGGTACATAATTCTGCACTATGTGCAGAATTATATAACATTATTGTGTAGGTTTACTATCCCTTTAAAGTATTACAAAATAACTTTTATTGTCCACAAGTTAAAAAGATGAACAGAGTGACTATGTAGGCCTGCGTCACTAAAAATATATTTTTTTTAGTGATGCAGACCTACACAGTTACTCTGTTCATGTTTTTTAGCTTGTGGACCATAAAATATATTTTATAATACTTAAAGGGACAGTCTACACTAGAATTTTTATTGTTTAAAAATATAGATAATCCCTTTATTAGCCTTTCCCTCGTTTTGCATGACCAGTTATATAAATACACTTTTTACCTCTGTGGTTACCCTGTATCTAAGCCTCTGCAAACTGACCCTTATGTCAGTTCTTTTGACAGACATCCATTTTAGCCAATCAGAGCTGGCTCCCTGGAACTCCAAGTGCATGAGCACAGTTTTATCTATGACACACATGAACTAACACCCTCTAGTGGTGAAAAACTGTCAAAATGCCCTGAGAAAAGAGGCAGCCTTCAAGGGATTAGAAATTAGCATATGAACCTCCTAGGTTTAGCTTTCAACTAAGAATACCAAGAGAACAAAGTAATATTGGTGATAAAAGAAAATTGGAAAATTGTTTAAAATTGTATTATCTATCTGAATCATGGAAGTTTATTTTGGACTAGACTGTCCCTTTAAATTTTCATGCTTTAACACAACAGCAACGAGACTCTGGTATTACACCCATAAATGCACAAATTGGTTAATGAGGAGCGATACCCGGCACTTTTGGTTGTTTCATTTTGCTTAAAGGGACATTAAAGTGAAAATTAAACTTTCACAATTCCACTTTCCAATGTACTTCTATTATCTAATTTACATGGTTCTTTTGGTATCCTTTGTTAAAAGGCATACCTAGGTAGGCTGAGGAGCAGCAGTGCACTACTGGGAGCAACTGCTGATTGGTGGATGCACATATATGCCTGCCATTGGCTCACCATATGTCTTCACCTCCCAGTAGTGCACTGCTACTCCTTCAACAAAGGATATCAAGAGTTTGGCTTAAAAATGAGTTGCAGAGCAAGCAGCAAAAAAGAGTGCTAATCCCTCTGTGAATATGTGAGTTAATAATTTTAAAAAATTGATACAATACAGCCATTCATAACTTCAGTTTATTAAACAGAATAGATACTCATTCATACCTTTTAATAACACTTAAACTCTGCAGAGCTACAAATGAATAAAGCAGTGTGTTAGAGTATCCCTCTCCATATATAGCTTGCAAATGTGTAGTAGTGTATGACAATATGTCAGTGAGCTAGCACCCGGGGTGAAAAAGAGAAAAGGGGTGAGACGGAATGTACTGCTATTAGATGAATGTAGCGATTAGCGCTTCTTAAAAATAATATTGTAGTTGGAAGGATCAAAATTAACTTCTTTATTGTGTAAAATAGTGGTGAAATGCCTAGGTATCAACAGTAAATATCACATTTACTAAATCAACAAAGCACATTGATCAATCATACAGCCATGAAAGCATGCAATATCTCCTACAGTTTTGTCTCAGCTAAGCTCCTTCTATAGCGGGAGCTATAGTTAAAGGGACATTCCAGTCAAAATTTAAATGTACATAGATTTATTACATCCTTGAATAGAAACATACTTACAATATACTAGTATCGGCAAAAATGCTTCTAGTAAAAGTTATCGCTGTTTTAGTGTTAACATTTTTCTCTGCGTGTGCATGTGAAGCATAGCTAGATATTGTCGCTGCACCCACATTTTAAATAATGCAGTCGCTCAGATCATCAGTGGGGCTTGTATCATGTTAGAGTCATTACCAGATGGTACAAACACCTTACGCTATCTGAGCAAGTGCTGTGTTTAAAATGCTGGTGCACGTTGCATACTTAAATACACTTTTGAAACAGCTATAACTTTTATTAGAAGCATTTTTGCTAATACATGTATATTACAAAATTGCTTCTGTTTAATACCGAAATGCACCCATGTGGTTTCCAATTTTGGCTGGAATATCCCTTTAAGGTTATCTTGCCCTATGCTTGTCACACACTGCCATACACCATAGCAAACACCATTTATATTGCCATATATCAGAGGTATGTTATATAATCACACACAGTCAGAGTAAGCAAGTTAAAAAAGTGAGAGATAAGCTCACTAGAACCGGTCCCATTATCTATATTGCGCTGGACTAGTCGTCTCTGCTTCACATACAGAATGCAGTGAACTTTAGAGAAGGAAAGCAAAATCTCCCTTTTTAGAGCTTTACTAGGGATCATTTTATATCATCTCGTCTGAGCGGAGAGCTTTATATCATCAGGCCCCTTGTGACAGATGCACATTTCAGTGACGTTACTGCCTTTTTGACAAGCTGTAGCATGAAGTTCAGATTAGCATGTACAATACAAAGTGGGAGCATTGTTCTATATTATTCCTGAGGACTTATTTTGATATATCGTAGGTAACTTTTAAACAGTGGTAAAAATAAACTGCAAAAATGTAAAGCTTATGCTCTCTATTGTGTGAGCTAGACCGAGGTACAAGACACAGCTGTCAAAAAACTGGCAACTTCATTGATCTGTGAATGTGCACCTCTTCTGATACAGCCAGGGTGCAAGAATACATGTGCTTGAATACTGGTGGTGCCCAGAATTAAAGGGACACTAAACCCACATTTTTCTTTCTTTCATGATTTAGAAAGAGAACACAATTTTAAACAACTATTTAATTTACTTCTATTACCTAATTTGCTTCATTCTTTAGATATCCTTTGTTGAAGAAATAACAGTGCACATGGGTGAGCCAATCACACGAGGCATCTATGTTCAGGAACCAATCAGCACCTACTGAGCCTATCTAGATATGCTTTCCAGCAAAGGATATCAAGAGAATGAAGCAAATTATATAATAGAAGTAAATAAGAAAGTTGTTTTAAATTGCACACTCTTTCTAAATCATGAAAGAAAAAAGAATTGGGGTTTCATGTAATGGGTTAAAATAAGTCAATGGCTCTAAAGAGATCTGCAGGCACAGGAGAAACAATATCATAGTTATGGTGTTTGCTGAACACGGCAATAGTGAGCAGTAACTGTGCCACAGGTTTGTCAATCCCAACAAATAGATGCTAAGAACGTATTCTATATAATCCACTACAAAAATACGTATTCCAGAAGTGAAATCAAGGAATTGTGAAAAACGTTGTAACTCACCGCGCAAACTACTCTTGTTTACATATGTAGAATATTTGGTTCATTTATAACACATGGAGACATTGTATTTACACAATAATAAAGCGCATATTAACCTAATTCAACAGAAGTTGATAGTGACTTTACTCCCCTTGTCACGCAATAACAACAAAGTTCACCATGCCTGGGCTGATTTGTCCATCTGGCCCTACCGTACTCAGTGTGTGACGTCACGACAGGTAGGTGTGGCCCGCACGGCACCCGGAAGTGGTTGTGTGAGCAGGAGAATCGAGAGTGGAGCAGATCAAGTGGGTAACTTAGGAGTTGGGGAGTGGTAGTATGCGCATGTTATGTTATTGTGACGTGGGCTCCGGGCACTACTTGTGCTGGACCCCAAGCAGGTGTAAATCATGTGTGGAGCCGGAAGCCAGTGTGAAGTCTGCATGTGTTTAGGGTTGTGTTTTCGCAATATTCCACATACATAGCTGTAGAGAGCCAGTAACCTGAGCTGCTTCCTTGTCACTTTATTTACTTAAACACAGGAGATTAACACAATTTGTAGATATCAATATTATTTACATTGTAAAGTACTCAACCAAATATTGTATTGGGATCGTATACTGGGTGCAGTCGTTTCTTTTTAGTTTTCAACAGGTCACTTTACCTCAAATGTTGTTGGGCTTTGGACTATTTTTTTGTCTTTGTGTTTTGCCATTTTGACAATGCAATTATACAAGGACAGCTGTAAGAAAATAAAACATAAGTTGTTACATGTGTTTGTTCTCAACCTATTATTTTGTGTTTAAAATCTGTTAGAACATTGTTCCTTTGTAAGAGACACACTAGATGGATTGGAGCTTTCCCTGCTGCCTTTGCATGAATTAAAAGTATAAGTTGGACAGTGACAAACTTCACACTCACCAGGCTTTGCTGTTGAAGCCATACTTATATAGCAAGATTTATTATGAGGCAAATGCACTGATTGGCTGCAGGTTCACTCAATTGATCCTGCAACTGATATTTATGAAGCAGTGGTTTAAAGCGCAGCTTTATAAACTCTTGCCAACTTGGAGTTGGTGGATGGAAATCACCCTGGATTTATTCAACCCGGTGACTGACCCGTGCAATGTTAAATATGGGGAACAAATGCACCTCACAATCTGCAATTAAATGCAGACAGGTTCACAACATGTGAATCCTGTCGACTTACACATTTATAAAGCTTGCCTTAATCTGCATATAATGCTTCACCCGCTTGACTTTGTACCTGACGTTTTATGCAAAATATAAATTACATAAATTACATACTTGGTAACATCACTGATGAATGAATAGCCTCAAGCTATGGGTCACCAAAAGGCACAAAGCCATGAACGTGTTCTGGTTATTGTCAACGGAACTTGCACAATGGCTTTCGATTGGCTGTACCTCCATCTTAAAAGTAAAAACAAAACAAAAAAACTTCAGAACTGAGGGCGGCTGGTGCTGGCATGTAGTCTGGGGCTCAAAGTTACTAAAAGGAGCAAGATGCAATGCTTAGTAAATTTTGAATTTGACACTAAATATATTAAAGTTCATATGTGATCAGTGATGCCATTGATGATGCAATATGGGATGTCATAAATTAAGTAATTAGTGAGTAAATGTATGACGCTAACAATAAAGCCTGGGGGAAATTTACATTCCGAATGTCCTGGATTTGTCTTTTGAGCAAGCACGTTAGCTTATATTTTTTACAACTTTTGCACATTTGGTTCATAATTCAAATATAAATAGATTCCCCCCCCCCCCCAGTTCTACCTTTTGTATACAGCAATGTAATTTATCAAAAATATATATATAATGTGTGTGTGTGTGTGACGGATTCCGGCTACCCCGACTGGGTAGCTCCGCCATTGGATCCTCCCGATGCCTGAAACCTGTCACTATGTAGCAGAGGAAGTAATTCTAGCAGAGCCCACCCAAATAACTAGACAGACTAGCATTCAGGTGAAAACACAAAGTACACTTTATTGGTATAAACACAACATTTATACACAAACTGATCTTTATAAGAGCATTATCAGTCCCTCACATCTCCTGCCATTCCCGCCCCTTCAGACAGGCTGGCGCCTCCATAATGTCCCCCAGTGTCCAGCGGTACAGCGATTGTGCATTCAGGGTGATCCCGCGAGAGCAGCAGCACTTCCAGAGTGTCGTGGGAAAGCCCTGTGTCTCAAACTGTTACATTCAAAAAAGCACCTTGGTCCATGGCGTGGCTCGAAAGTTATGGGTGATCACACGTACACGGGAAGGCTACTGGGAAAGGGGGGTTGGAGAGAGGGGGTCGGAGACCCCTGGTTCCCAATGGCGCTCCCTTCCGGCACTTACCCTGTGTCTTGCCCTTCCCATGGAAACTTTCCAAAAAGAGCGGAGCTCTGGGGCAAAGAACCGCTGAAGCGACCTGGGTTAAAAGAGACCCGGGATCTGAGCTGATGTGGCCGGCGGTTCCAGGGGGCCGGCCTGCCGAAGGGCGGTCTGCTGAATAGGGCTCGGATACCCTGGTTCTCACTGAAGCTCACCTCCGGCAACTGGCCCATCTCTTCCCCTCCCCAAGGGGTTCCAATCCCCAAGACAGCAGAGCTCTGGGACAAGGGGCCTCTGGGGAGGCCGGAGGTAAAGGTGCCCAGAGGGTGCTGGATGCGGCGGCCGGTCGGTAGTTCTAGGAGCCCGGCCGGCCAGAGAGGGATAGGTCGGTCAGAGATCCAAGATCATGTGGACAGATGAAAACAAGGAAAACCAAAGCTCTGGGAGATCGCGGTTGCTCTGAGGAGCCCAAAACCGCTGAGAAACAGGGGGGTAGGAGTTTAACCCCTGCAGCCCGGTATCCGTGACAACTCCCCCCCCCCCCCCTCCAGTTGAGTTTATGCCACTTCAGTCCGCCGGGAAAGTCCATCAGCATTCCAATTGTTTTTTTCCTGGCCGGTACTGAATGTCAAAGTTAAATGGCTGCAGGGCTAAACACCACCTCAGCAATATTCCATTGTCTCCGGAAACTCTATTAAGCCATACAAGGGGGTTATGGTCTGTGAGGACGGTGAAGGGTCTCGCATAAATGTAGGGTTGTAGCTTCTTCACGGCCCATACCAGGGCCAGACACTCTTTCTCCACCGCCGCGTAGCCTACCTCTCTGGGCAACAGTATTCTGCTGATGTAGGCTATGAGGTGGTCCTGCCCTTCTTCATCTGTCTGGCTTAATACTGCTCCCAACCCGAACATGGAGGCATCTGTGTGGACAGAAAAATGTTTGGTGGGGTTAGGAGCGGCTAGTACTGGAGCAGAGATTAAGGCAGACTTAAGGCTCTGGAATGCAGTTTCACACTCGGGGGACCACAGGACCTCTCAAGGTAGTTGCTTACAGGTCAGGTCGGTCAGGGGTTTGGCTAGGGCACTGTAATTGGGGATAAATTTCCGGTAGTAACCGGCGGTCCCTTGAAAAGCTAGGACTTGGGTTTTGGTCCAGGGAGTGTGCCAGTTAGCCAGTTAGATACTGGACCTCCGAGTGCCCATTGGTACACTTGTTAGGTTTCAGGGTCAGTCCTGCGGCTGTGCGGTAATCTAAAATGATATTTTGCTTAAATCACCAGGATTCGTTTTCTCTCATTAGTATTGCTTTTTTGCTTCCTTAACTCTGTCTGTAGCAGAGGCTAAGTATTTTGAAGTGTCTTTAGAGGTCTTCTCTGTACATAGATAGGTCACTTACAGAGAATCACTTATTTTATATAAACAAGTTTTTATGCATTTATTTATGTACATTTAGTATTGCCTTTTTATATTTATTTCATTGTATGAATTATTTCACTTACAACTCTTTTACTACATTTAGTAAAGTCTAATTAAATTATATTTTAACATTCATTTCAATTGGCTGTTGTTTTTTTCTTGATCATTTACCTATCATTTGTTAAGATTTTTTTTGAAAAATTTTTTCTTGATCATTTACCTATCATTTGTTAAAAGATTTTTTTCATATGTATTAGGACATAATCAACTCATATATTTTTTTGACCTGCCCTTTAAGGCGCCCACAGTACTTGTTTTTTCACTTCAATATTCCTTATGCTAGTTTGTAGGGAACTAGTATCCATCTGTGGTGCTGGTCCTTGCTGTTGGATTTATAGCGCAAGAAGTTTAATCTCTTTTCCAAGGTAATCTAAAATGACGCCTAGGTGGGCCAGACACCTAGGTCCAACATACCCCGGATATCATGCTGCATGCTGTCTCTGACTGCCTCTGGGACCCTGTAGGCTGCCTGTTGCAGGGGAGCCTGTCCCGGGGTCTCCACTCGGTGTATGGCCATTGTGGAGTACCCAGGTACAGTAGAGAACATATCTCGTCTCTTTCCCAGGAGTTTCTGGACTTGCTTTCTCTGCTCAGTCCCTGACCTCTCGTCTAGGGGTATGTTGGCCACTCCTTAGGGGGGGCATCAGGGGGTCCGGGGAGCTCCAGCATTGGAAGACTCTGAGTCCTCCACCGCCGGAGCACAAATAGCAGCCACATCCTTGGCCCTTTCTGAATATGCCTTCAGCATGTTCACATGAAAGGTCCAGCAAATCCGGTCATCTGAGCATTTGGCTACCAGGTAGGTGGTGTCGTTCAGTTGTTCCACTACCTGGTAGTGTCCTTGCCAGGAGGCCTGTAGCTTGTCTATTTTGACAGGCTTTAGGGCGAGGATCTTCTGTCCTACTGACAGGGTGCGGGTACAAGCATTCCGGTCGTACCACCTCTTTTTTTTACGCTGTGTGACCTGAAGGTTCTCTCACACCTGGTCGGGGAGGTCCTTCAGTCGGTCTCTGAGTTGGAGAATGTACTCCACAACAGAGTGTTCTTTCCCCCCTGTAGTCCTTTCCCAGTGCGCTCTTACTAAGTCAAGTGGTCCCCTTATCTTCCGGCCATACACTAATTCAAAGGGAGAGAAGCCTGTGGATTACTGGGGCACCTTTCTGTATGCAAAGAGGAGGTGCGGCAGGAATCTTTCCCAGTCCTTGTGAGTGGCTGAGAACGTCCTAAGCAGCTGCTTTAGGGTCCTGTTGAACCGCTCACATAGTCCATTCGTCTGGGGATGGTAGGGGGGACTGTGCAGGGGTTTGATCCCGCACAATCTCCATAACTGCTGAGTGATTTCCACAGTGAACTGTGTTCCCTGGTCGGAAATCACTTCCCGGGGGAAGCCTACCCTGGTGAATATCCGGAGCATTGCATCTGCTACGGTCTTGGATATTAGCCAAGGGGATTGCCTCCGGGTATCATGTGGCATAGTCCACTATTGTAAGGATGTACCTTTTCCCTGAGGGGCTGGTCCGGGCTAATGGCCCAACTATGTCCACTGCAACTCTGCTAAAGGGTTCGTCAATAAAAGGCAGAGGATGTAAGGGGACTTTATTATGGTCCCCTGTTTTCCCTACTTTCTGGCACACCTCACAAAATTTACAGTATTCTCTAATATCTACTTTAATTCCTGGCCAGAAAAAGGTTTGTTTCAAGCGGTGGTGGGTCCTGGCCTTTCCTAAGAAACCAGCTAGAGGAATGTTGTGCCCTATTTTTAGTAGGTCGGACCGAAATTTCTTCGGTACAACCAGCTGACGTTTGGGCACTGGTCCTTTTCTCCTCTCGAGATCTGGTACAGGAGCCCTTTCCCACTGGAAACGCTCTTCCCCGGGGCCCTGGTGGTCGGTACCCACCCAGTCACGGTAGGTGGCTAAGGTTGGTTGGTTCAGGGTCTCCTGGGCAAAGTCAGAGGGGACGCCCAGGAGGGTCAGTCAGGGGGTAGGGGGGTAGTCAGGGTGGAAGGGCGGACAGAATGTATCATAGAAACATAGAAACATAGATATTGACGGCAGATAAGAGCCATAGGCCCAGCAAGTCTGCCCCACCTTACCTAACAGTATAAACTTATCTAGTTCGTAGGATAGCCCTATGCTTGTCCCATGCATTTTTAAAGTCCCCCACAGTGTTTGTTGCTACTACCTCTTGAGGAAGTTTATTCCATAAATCAATCACTCTTTCTGTAAAGAAGTGCTTCCTCAAATTACTCCTGAATCTACTACCCTTTAGCTTGAGCTCATGACCCCTTGTTCTTGAATTTTCCATTTTATGTAAAATACCCACAGCCTCAGTTTTACTAAACCCTTTAATGTACTTGAAAGTTGCTATCATATCACCTCTTTCCCTTCTCTCCTCTAAGCTATACATATTTAGGTCATTGAGCCTATCCTGGTAAGTTTTATTTTTTAGACCATGTACCATTTTGGTAGCCCTCCTTTGCACAGATTCAAGTTTGTTAATATCCTTCTGAAGATATGGCCTCCAGAACTGCACACAATACTCAAGATGAGGCCTAACTAATGATCTATAAAGTGGCATAAGAACCTTACTATTTCTGCTGCAAATACCTCTACCAATACATCCAAGCATTCTGCTAGCCTTACTCGCTGCCTTACTACATTGTTTACTAAGTTTTAAATCATCTGAAATAATAATTCCCAAGTCCTCTTCCTCGTCTGTAACAGTCAGTAAAGTGTCATTGAGTCTGTAATTAACATTTGGATTTTTCTTCCCTAAATGCATTATTTTACACTTTGCTGTGTTAAACTTTAGATCCCAGTCGTTTGTCCAATCCTCCAATTGTTGTATATCACTTCTCATTTTGTCTACCCCCCCTGGAACATCCACTCTGTTGCAAATTTTTGTATCATCTGCAAAGAGACATACTTTCCCCTGTAGCCCTTTGCTGATATCGCAGATAAATATGTTAAACAAAACAGGCCCCAGAACTGACCCCTGAGGAACACCACTAGTAACAGCCCCCTCTGCTGAATGAACTCCATTTACTAAGACACTTTGTTTTCTGTCCTTAAGCCAGCATTCCACCCAGTTCACAATTTTTGAATCTAGACCAAGGAGATATAGTTTGTGAATAAGTTTATTGTGTGGGACGGTGTCAAATGCTTTGCTGAAATCTAGATATGCTACATCAACTGCTCCTCCCTTGTCTAATACTTTTGTTACATAATCAAAGAAGTCAATTAGATTAGTCTGACATGATCTCCCTGAAGTAAAACCATGCTGATTTTGGTCCTCTAAATTGTTTGTCTTTATGTAAGTCATAATTCTTTCCTTTAAGAGGCTTTCCATTAATTTCCCTACTACTGAAGTTAAACTAACTGGCCTGTAGTTGCCAGATTCTTCTCTACTGCCCTTTTTATGAAGAGGTATTACATTTGCTATTCTCCAATCATCTGGGACAGCTCCTGTTAATAGTGACTGATTAAACAGATCAGTTAATGGGACAGTTAGCACTGAACGAAGTTCTTTTAAAACCCTTGGATGAATATTATCAGGACCCACTGCCTTTGTAACATTTATTTTTGATAATGCTAACAAAACCTCATCCTCTGTAAAAAGATTACTGTTAAGCTTGTTTCTATTTTGCATAGCATCCCTTAATGTAGACATTGTATCTTCACAATCTTTAGTGAAAACAGAACAGAAGTAATCATTGAGACAGTCTGCAATCTGCTTATCTCCTTCTATTATTCTACCATCAACTGATTTCAATTTTACTATTCCTACCTTATTTTTTCTTCTTTCACTGATATATCTAAAGAATGTTTTGTCCCCATGTTTTACTGACTGTGCTATCTTCTCTTCTGCATCAGCTTTAACCTTCCTAATTAACTGCTTAGTCTTTTTTTGTTGGAGTCTCCATATTTTCATATCATCATCTGCTTGTGTGTGTCTGTAATTTTTATAAGCTATCTTTTTTGTCTTTACAGCATGTGCTACTTCTTTGGAAAACCAAATTGGTTTCCGCTTTCTTTTACTTTTACAGACATGTCTAATACAGTGTGCGGTTGCATCTAAAATGGCACCTTTCACAAATTCCCACTGTTCTTGAACCCCTGTAATAAGATTTTTCCCCTTTAAATAGTTTTTTAGGTATTCTCCCATTAATGAAAAATCTGCCGTCCTAAAGTCTAAAACTTTTGTTTTAGTCTGGGTGTACAGTTCCTGAACATGAATACTAAACCAAACAGTTTGATGATCACTGGATCCTAAGTTCTCACCTACAGACACATCTGAAACGGTATCACTGTTTGTAAGTATTAGATCTAATATAGCTTCCTTACGAGTTGGTTCCTTGACTAATTGTTCAAGTGATTCCCCTAGCAGAGATTCAAGAATATACCTGCTTCTAGCCGATCTAGCAGAAGGAATCTTCCAGTCTATATCTGGCAAATTAAAGTCCCCCAGTACTATAACCTTACCCTTCATGGTCATTTTGGTTATTTCATCTAATAACAGATTGTCCAGTTTTTCATCCTGCAATGGAGGCCTATATACAACCCCTATTCTAAAAACATTTTTATCTCCAATTTCCAAAGTCACCCAAATACTTTCCACCTCATCATTTGTTCCTACAATTTCAGTAACCTTTATATTTTCATTTACATACAAAGCAACTCCTCCACCTTTCTTTCCTACTCTGTTCTTTTTAAATAACCTGTATCCAGGTATGACTATGTCCCAGTCATGCAAATCATTGTACCATGTTTCTGTTATAGCTACTAAATCCAAGTTGTCCCTAGTCATTATTGAAATGAGTTCAGGTAATTTATTTCCTAAGCTGCGAGCATTTGTGCTCATGGCACGAAGAATTTTTCTACTAGAATTTCTAGAATTGTTACTTGGACTAACAGTTTTGGCATGCTGTGGGGGGCAGGTTGATATATTAATGCTACCCCTGGGTCCCCGGCATCGGTATGATGGCTTGGTGTCTGGCCTGCTGGCGGCTGGTCACTGGGCAGATGTCCGGCGGGGAGGTATACCCCATAAAGGCTGAGACAAGGGGACCAAGGTCATTTCCCAAAAGGACCTCGGCAGGGGACTGCTGCATAACACCCAACTCCACATCACGGGAGCTGACTTTCCAGTTCAAGTGTACTCAGGATGTGGGGACCTCCAGGATGGCACCTCCGGGTACCTGGACAGCAAGGGTTCTCCCTCTTCGGCCAGAGGTGGGGACTAGGTGCGCCTGCCCATTGACCCAGACGTCCTGCCGATGGTGCTGGCGATTATCTTAGGTTACAAGGCCAACCTCATGCAGGATGCCAACCTCTTCATCTGGCCATTCTGCATAGTTGGCAGGACCCACTGCGTACATGCAGTGGGCGGCGGCTTGGTAGGACCTGGTTGGAGTGCTCCCCCACTGTGCCGGAGAGGGGTTTCTTGGCTGTGGTGCCGGAGGGTTTCTTTGTTGCGCTAGACAGTTTCTTTTCATGTGGCCGGGGTGCCCACACCCGTAGCACCCCCAGGGATTGCTGGCCCCGGCCGGAGAGACAGAGGTTGACTGGGCCTGGGACTGCCGAGGAGCTGTTGGGGGTCGTGTAGGGGTGGATGCAGAGTGAGTTACAGGCTGTGGTCCTGGGGCGGCCTGGCAACGGGCATCTACATACTGGTCGGCCAGGGCGGCTGCTTTGTCTGCTGTGGTGGGTCTTTTGTCCTTCACCCAGTCCCGTATCTCTGCCGGAGCACTGTTGTAAAACTGCTCCAAAAGAAAGAGCTGTACTGCCTTTGACAGGGTGGTTATATGGCAACCGGTGATCCAAAAGTCCAGGGACCCGGCTAACCAGTGGGCAAACTCTGTGTATGGTTGCCCCTCTTGTCTCTGAAGCTCCCAGAATTTCAGCCGGTGTGCCTCCGGCGTGAGTCCATAGCGGGCAAGGATGCGTTCCCTCACTTGGTCGTAATTGACTTGGTCTTCGGAGGGGATGGTGTGGAAAGCCTCCAAAGCCCGACCAGCCAGTTTCTGGAGCAGGATAGTGACTCAGTCGGCATTGGCGACCCCCTGCAACCGACACTGTGTCTCAAAAAGCTGAAGGTAGCGGTCAATCTCCTCCGCCCCATCGTCCTGGAAAAAACGGAAGGCGGCATTGGGTAGCTTCTTGGGTTTGGTCAGAACTCCCCCCATAGACTTTTGTAGCTCTATCAAATGTACCTTAGTGGCGTCGGCAATGACCTGAGTAACAATCTCCTTGGGGGGGTTAGGTCCATAGAGGTCCAGTCGCCACTGGATCTGTCTCTGGAGATCCGACATGGTAGTCTCCGGGGTGGAGACGGTACTGGGCCCGCTACTGCCTTGGCCGTCATCAGACCCCCCGGCTCGTTAGCCTGATCACCTTCCATCAGCTCGGCTACGAGTGCAGTCTTTGTCTTGGAACCAGCTACTCCTCCTCTGGCTTGCAGTAAGCTCTGCACTTCGTCCTTCCCAAGCTTTTGATATTTTTCCATTTGGCAAGGACTTCAGGTGGTAGATTGGACATTCCAGGTAATCAGAAGCATCCCACTGCTGCCACCACTGTGACGGATTCCAGTTCCCCCGACTGGGTAGCTCTGCTAATGGATCCTCCCGATGCCTGGAACCTGCCGCTATGTAGTGGAGGAAGTAATTCTAGCAGAGCCCACCCAAATATCTAGACAGACTAGCATTCAGGTGAAAACATGAAGTACACTTTATTGGTAAAAACACACAACATTTATACACAAACTGATCTTGATAAGAGCCTTATCAGTCCCTCACATCTCCTGCCATTCCCGCCCCTCCAGACAGGCTGGCACCTCCATAATATCCAAGGATCCCCAGTGTCCAACGGTACAGAGATGGTGCATTCGGGGTGATCCCGGGGGAGCGGCGGCACTTCCAGGGTATCATGGGAAATAACTGTGTCTTGAGCTGTTACATTCCAAAAAGCACCTTGGTCCGTGGCGCGGCTCGAAAGTTATGGGCGACGAAACGTACACCGGGAAGGCTACTGGGAAAGGGGGGTTGGAGGGAGGGGGTCGGAGACCCCCTGTTTCCAGGGGAGCTCCCTTCCGGCAATCACCCTGTCTCTTGCCCTCCCCATGGGGAACTATTTCCCAAAAGAGCGGAGCTCTGGGGCAAAGGACCGCTGGAGCGACCTGTGTTAAAAGAGACCGGGTATCTGAGCTGATGCCGTCTGCTAAATAGGGCTTGGAAACCCTGATTCTCAATGAAGCTTACCGCCGGCAACTGGCCCATCTCTTTCCCTCCCCAAGGGATTCCAGTCTCCAAGAGAGCAGAGCTCTGAGACGGCCGGAGGTAAAGGTGTCCGAGGGTGCTGGATGCGGCAGCCGGTCGGTTGTTCCAGGAGCCCGGCCGACCGGAGAGGGATAGGTTGGTCAGAGATCAGCTCTTTCAAGATCAGGTGAACAGATAAAAACAAGGGAAACCAAAGCTCTGGGAGATCGCCGTTGCTTTGAGGATCCCAAAACCTCTGAGAAACAACAGGGGGGGGGGGTAGGAGTTTAACCCCTGTAGCCCGGTATCCGTGACAATATATAATTACTAAAGAACATCCATCATAGCAAAGTTACCGTTGGACTTACATGATGCCTCTGTGTTTTTATGAGGTGAGCTTTTTATAAATCCGGTGTTTCTCCTCCCCCTTGATTGAGTCAATTAATGTTGTTTTTTCCCCCCCTCTACTGCAAACTAAGATGCCAATGCAATCGGCACACAGTGCTGCATAGGTTCCAGATTCAAAGTTTTATTATGTTAGTGTTATAAATACAGGTAGCCCTTGTTTTACAACAGTTCGTTTTACACCAATTTACAAGAGTTACAGTACAGCCAACTTACAACAAAATAATGCATAAGAAAATTACATATTGCACTTTATGCAAACTCGCTGATAATGAACAATTTTCCAGCAATACATAGTTATATGAAACTGTGTAATTGACTATTGAGACACTCTGTGCACAGAAATTAAAGATACTTTGCTCTTAGGACAGTATATTAACATTTAGTGTTCTGGGAGATGTTACTTATTTTAAGTTTTAGTCTGCAATCTAAATGGCAGTAGCTAACATTGTCTACTCCTGTAACAAGTCTGTACTAATAGAACAGCCATCCTGATACTTATTTGAGCAAAATAGTTGCTGTATATATTTTATATTTCAAAAGAGCAATTCACAATAATGTTATAAATCAAGAAAAAATATTTATGAAGTTTTTGTTTATTATATGTATTTTTTATAGCTCTTATGTAACAATGAATTATCCTATATTATAAAAGGCCAAGTGTTTGTCTGAAGCCGTCATGCGCAGTAGAGCCAAACACTTGGCCTTAGAAAGCGCACAGCTGATCGCACGCGCACCCACCTGACCTCGCACGCGCACCCCTGCAAGTGAAAACAGCAGCGCGAGGACCGGCAAGTGAAAGCGCACAGCTGATTGCACGCGCACCCTTGCAAGTGAAAACAGCAGCGCGAGGACCGGCAAGTGAAAGCGCACAGCTGATCGCACGCGCACCCCTGCAGGACCGGCAAGTGAAAGCGCACAGCTGATCGCACGCGCACCCCTGCAAGTGAAAACAGCAGCGCGAGGACCGGCAGGTGAAAGAGCACAGCTGATCGCATGAGAGAGAGAGAGAGAGAGAGAGAGAAAATAAAAAAAAATAAATAAAAAAAAAATAAAAAAAATATAATAACACGGCCCGTGTGAACGGGCTTTAGGACTAGTTATGAAATAAATGAGAAAAGGCCTGGCAAAGCATCACTAGGGACTCGTTCACTGCAAAGGATTTTTAATCAAGTATTAAGAATGATCATTTTTTTTTATTGCTAGTTTGTCCAATTACTTTTGAGCCCCTAAAAATAAGGAATATGATATATAAAAATTGCTGTAATTCCTAATGGCTCATACAATATTTTTGTAAAACCCTTTGACTTAAAGCTTAAAGTCTGCACTTCAGCCGTGTCTTAATTGCTTCATTTAAAATGTATTGTGGTGGTATAGACAGCCAAAACATGAATATCGTGTCACTGTCCAAATAATTATGGACCTAACTCAGTGATGTATTTTTGTTTTGTGCTGTCCTGCGCACTCACAATTCTGCTAAGCAACCACCCAACCCCCAAGTTTTAGTGCTTTTTAGCCATAATATCTTTTGGTTAGGGTGTAACATAACATTTCTTTTATTGCTGATGGTATTTCCAAAGTATATAAGAGGATAGGAGGGAAGAGAAAGAAGGATAGTATTGAGTATTGTCAAGGATAGAGAGTATCGTAGGTGCTTATCTTTATGGTTTTAGTCTTGATATAGTCCATCTACCCAGTGTGAGGGTGCCAGTGGCTGATAGATTTACCTTTTTACAACAGTAATCCTTGGTGTAAAACAATTGCTGTAGATTCGGCCATATACATACAACTGCCTGAAATGCACTCGCTATCACAAGCAAAGAGAGAAGATACTGGTAGGTGCTGCTCTGTATAGCTTCCCGCCTATAATAAAGTTAGGGCCCAACGTAAGAGAGAGTGGGTACCAGTAGATGTTGCCCCTCCCTGCCAGTAATAACACATGTGCACAGATTGCTTGACCGATGATATCGGTAATTGCTGTTACATACATCTCCTGCTTGTAATACCCCATCTGCCCAGTGTGAGAGCCAGAGGATACAAGAACTGCATTATATACCTTTTGCAGACAGAAATACCCCATGTGCATCACTGATACATCACTCTATATGGTACTTACAGAGTCTGGTCGCTTCCTGAAGCACATCCACCTACCGAGTGGAACCTGGTACTGGGAGGAGCAGAGGGAACTGGGTACAGACAGACACAGGCAGACTGCACTGCTTATGTACATCTCCCCCAGCTGTTAGTCATAGCCTGAGAGATAACAATGTATGAAGCACTGAATCAGAATACATACATTTTACCAGAGCACCCAAGCAGAGGCACGTCAGTAATAAGGTATAGAGACTGCAGACCTGCTTGCCAGTCGGGCTGCTTAAAAAAAACTGCCTGCCCGGTGCCCAGAACTTAATATCCTGGGCGTCGGGTGATACAATTCACACAACCCTGTTATTGATCCCCGAAAATGTATCTAGCCGCATCAGGCTAAACTTTAGGTGCGGCTGGCGGTGGTGGTAAGAGGGGGCAGCCATGGGTGTAAGTGATTTCAAAGAGTGCTCCCCCCATCTGCCGCACTAGGTACAGGCCGTGTTGGCCTAGGCTGTAATACTGTGTATGTATGTGTATCCAAGCTGAACTGTTCAACTTCTTAGGCTTTAGGATTTCATGACATGACATGGAGATATAAGCATTTGAAGATCATGATTGCAATCAGTATATTTATTTTCAGCTTGTTGGAACAGGATATACATCCTTTTGTATTCATTTGTTTTGGTCTAATTTATGTTACTATTTCCTGTATCTTTGTGTCTATGTGATTAAGTGTCATGTATTTTATATATGCTTATTTATTCAGCACTGTGGAATATTATAGTGCTTTTTAAATAAATTATAACAATTAAAATTGAGTGGAATATTTAAAGGGATATGAAAACCAATTTTTTTTCTTTCATGATTCAGATAGAGCATACCATTTTAAACTAAATGTATTTTTATTATCTAATTTGTTTCTTTCCTTTTGTATGCTCTGTTGAAAAGTATACCTAGGTAGGCTCGGACGCTACTGATTGGTGGCTGCACATGTATACCTCTTATTAGTTTTCTGCTAGCTCCCAGTAGTGCATTGCTGCTCCTTCAACAAAGAATACCAAGAGAATGAAGATAATTAGATGATAGAAGTAAATTTGAGAGTTGTTTAAAATGTTATGTTCTATCTGAAGGATAAAATAATTTTTTGGGGTTTCACATCCCTTTAACTCTATAGACTGTCAAAAAATTATTACACTGTTTTCTAAAAGCAGATATGTTGTTGTTATCCAGATCCAATCCTGTTTCCAAACACTGATGGGTCAACATATGACAAAAATAGACTATTTCAAAGTATTTTCATACAGTCCTTACAGATGAGAGAGAGAGTTAGAAGAGAGAGAGTTAGAAGAGAGAGAGTTAGAAGAGAGAGAGTTAGAAGAGAGAGAGTTAGAAGAGAGGGAGTTAGAAGAGAGAGAGTTAGAAGAGAGAGAGAGCTAGAAGAGAGAGAGTTAGAAGAGAGAGAGTTAGAAGAGAGAGAGTTAGAAGAGAGAGAGTTAGAAGAGAGGGAGTTAGAAGAGAGAGAGTTAGAAGAGAGAGAGTTAGAAGAGAGAGAGTTAGAAGAGAGAGAGTTAGAAGAGAGAGAGTTAGAAGAGAGAGAGAGCTAGAAGAGAGAGAGTTAGAAGAGAGAGAGTTAGAAGAGAGAGAGTTAGAAGAGAGAGAGTTAGAAGAGAGAGAGTTAGAAGAGAGAGAGTTAGAAGAGAGAGAGTTAGAAGAGAGAGAGTTAGAAGAGAGAGAGTTAGAAGAGAGAGAGTTAGAAGAGAGAGAGTTAGAAGAGAGAGAGTTAGAAGAGAGAGAGTTAGAAGAGAGAGAGTTAGAAGAGAGAGAGTTAGAAGAGAGAGAGTTAGAAGAGAGAGAGTTAGAAGAGAGAGAGTTAGAAGAGAGAGAGTTAGAAGAGAGAGAGTTAGAAGAGAGAGAGTTAGAAGAGAGAGAGTTAGAAGAGAGAGAGTTAGAAGAAAGGGAGATAGAAGAGAGAGAGTTAGAAGAGAGAGAGTTAGAAGAGAGAGAGTTAGAAGAGAGAGAGTTAGAAGAGAGGGAGTTAGAAGAGAGGGAGTTAGAAGAGAGGGAGTTAGAAGAGAGGGAGTTAGAAGAGAGAGAGTTAGAAGAGAGAGAGTTAGAAGAGAGAGAGTTAGAAGAGAGAGAGTTAGAAGAGAGAGAGTTAGAAGAGAGAGAGTTAGAAGAGAGAGAGTTAGAAGAGAGGGAGTTAGAAGAGAGGGAGTTAGAAGAGAGGGAGTTAGAAGAGAGGGAGTTAGAAGAGAGAGAGTTAGAAGAGAGAGAGTTAGAAGAGAGAGAGTTAGAAGAGAGAGAGTTAGAAGAGAGAGAGTTAGAAGAGAGTGATTGATTGTAACTTGCACGCACACTATGTGGACACCCATAGCAATTATTGAATTCAGGAGTTTGTCACTAACAGGTGCATAAAATCCAGAGTGCTGAAGTGTTTAGCACTTAAGAAAAACTGCCTATGGAAGCAACATCAGCACATGAACTGTGCGTCAGGAGCTTAGTGAACTGAATTTCCATAGCCGAGTAACTTTACGCAAGCCTCACATTAACATACACAATGCTGAACATTGGCTGGGGTTTTGAAAAGCACAGAATGTAAAGAGGAGCCGGCCCATTTTTGGTTCAGAACCTAGCTTATGCTTTCTAATTGGTGGATAAATGTAGGCACCAATAAGCAAGCGCTATCCATGGTGCTGAACCTAAAATGGGCCGGCTCCTAAGCTTTACATTCCTGCTTTTAAAATAAAGATAGCAAAATACATTCAGATAAGAAGTGGCCTTCAAGGGCTAAGGAAATAGCATATGAGCCTACCTAGGTTTAGCTTTCAACTAAGAATATCAAAGAAAAAAAAAAATGATGATCATAAAAGTAAATTGGAAAGTTGTTTAAAATTACGTGCTCTATCTGAATCATTAAAGGGACAGTCTAGTCCAAAATAAACTTTCATGATTCAGATAGAGAATGTAATTTTAAACATATTTCAAATTTACTTTTATCACCAATTTTGCTTTCTTCTCTTGGTATTCTTAGTTGAAAGCTACACCTAGGAGGTTCATATGCAAATTTCTAAGCCCTTGAAGGCCGCCTCTTCTCTCAGAGCATTTGAACAGTTTTTCACCACTAGAGGGTGTTAGTTCACGTTTGTCATATAGATAACACTGTGCTCACGCACGTGGAGATCCAGTGAGCCAGCTTTGATGGCTAAAATGGATGTCTGTCAAAAGAACTGAAATAAGGGGGCAGTTTGCAGAGGCTTAGATACAATGTAATCACAGAGGTAAAAAGTGTATTTATATAACTTTGTTGGTTATGCAAAACTAGGGAATAAGTAATAAAGGTATTATCTATCTTTTTAAACAATAACAATTCTGGTGTAGACTGTCCCTTTAAAGTGACAGTCTAGTAAAAAACACACTTTGATGATTCAGATAGGGCATGCAATTTTAAACAACTTTCCAATTTACTTTTATAATCAATTTTGCTTTGTTCTTTTGGTATTCTTAGTTAAAAGCTTAACCTAGGTAGGCTCATATGCTATTTTCTTAGCCTCTTATCTGAATGCATTTTGACATTCTTTCCCTGTTAGTTATGTGTGCCATATAGATAACATTGTGCTCAAGCCTGTGAAGTTACCTAGGAGTCAGTACTGATTGGCTTGAATGCATGTCTTTCAAAAGAACTGAAATAAAGGGGCAGTTTGCAGAGGCTTAGATAAAATGTAATCACATGGGTAAAAAGTGTATTAATATAACTGTGCTGGCTGTGCAAAACTCGAGAATGGGTAATAAAGAGATTATCTTTTTATACAATAAAAATGCTGGTGTAGACTGTCCCTTTAAAGAACAAAATGTGGGTTTAGTATCCCATTTAATAGTATAAAGTCCTGTATTAACGTCCCTCATATAAAGGGATTAGAGGGTTATAGGTACTATTAGGTACAGCTTAAATTAATAACATCAAATATTTTCTAAATACAAGGCCTTAGTAGACCCATATTGAACAAAGTTAATACAAAAAAAATTAAGATATATATATATATATATATATATATATATATATATATATATATATATATATATATATATATATATATATATATATATATATATATAATGTGTAAACTTTTTGTTCAGAAGGGCACTCACAGGCGTTTTTTATATCAATCCAACAAGTGCTTTTTATTTTCAATACATCAGGTTTTCAATTTGATAGTCGACATTTTGGCTCCTATTTGGGCCTTTCTCAAGACAAATATGTTCTACAAAAAAAGCAAAATTGAAAAACATATAGTTCAAACAATAAAAATAAAAATAAAAAAAATACCTTCAAGTAAAACATAAAAGGTTAAAACTGGAACAAGATAAACTAAGCACTAATCATTCTAGGATAGACTACAATTTCATAGATATATAGCAGAAATGTCATGGATACATTTTTAAAGAGATATGGCAGGGATCTCTACAACTAAATACATAGTAACAATTTCATAGATATATAGCACAGATTTCTTATGGTTACACTTTCATGAGGATATGGCAAGGATCTCTTAAAACTAAATAAATAGCGACAATAGATATTCAATGGCATGGAAAATGAGATGGTCGTATATATAGATTAACACAATAACAGTATATGGGAATTAGAGGAAAAACACAGACATACTCTTAAGCAGATATGGACAAGGGGCAACAGCATTTCTAACACCTCACACGATTGTCACAACAACAGCAAGTAGATAGTCATTAACATAACATTGTGTACCATGCATGTTCAAAGAGTACAAATCCCAGGTCATAGGTGAATAAATTCAGCTGGCAAATACTAATACCACACAGCGGTTGCAGGGACCTTACATAAATAAAACCAAACTATCAGTGCATGTTCTAAAACCAGGTAAAACACAAAATGTCTAACAGTGGACATGAAAGCATGCTAGCGTGATTGCATAAACTAATCAAGAGGAATATACACATAGGTGGGTATCCGACATGTTGCTCCAAACAGCCTCACTAGTAACATCTGTAATTATCCTACAAGATAGCACATACCATTACCGTTACTACACAACGCTGGGGACCAAACGCCAAAATACAAAATAAGCACAGCTCAGTACTTACCGTAGATCGTAGCGATCACATAATTCAAGACTGCAATTTAGCTCCCCAAACGATAGGCCTTGTCAGCCTGGAATATTAATGGAACATTGTTTCCCCACAATTATTGAAATTGCATACAAACTGTTTAACTACTGACGTAGGACATTTCTTCCATTACATCAAATTTACGCACATTTCTGGAGATTAGTAATCCCACATGTATAATACTAGTACAAGGTTTGTTCAAAATCTAGGAGCCAGACCTTACATTTAGGATAAACTTTTGACCATCCCTATGATATCAATTGGTTTGTATAATTACACCCCAAAACCAATAGGTCATATACATATATAGTTATATAGAAAGAAAAGGTATGTAATTTTCTTATTCTGCTGTATGTTATGTAACAGGCTATTTCACATAAATAAAGCATGCAGTTATCTTGCAGAGCTCAAGTGTATAATCACCCCAAATACCGTAAGACTGGTATACAAATATAGAAACTGGGTATCTAGCTTGTAATGCCGTAAACAGATGGAAACCATTTGTCTTAAAACAGAGGGCAGATATATAAGCAGTAACCACACATTCAGAGAGCAAGAATCTAGACAGTGCACCATGATACATAAAGCATACATACAGACAGGCATCTTACATCCGGTGTATGTAAAAATTGTGGTGAAAGACAGCACCTTCTTCTGTCTGGGGCACAGGAATGGGTTAGCCAAACCCCAAGGTACAATTCAAAGAAGTAATTTTCCAGCCTCCAGTGAGATTTAAAAGACCTTTATTAGTCTCTTGCATGGTCCATCATATAAACAACGTTTCAAACCTTAACTCGGTTCTTAATCATGTCGACATGATTAAGAACCGAGTTAAGGTTTGAAACATTGTTTATATGATGGACCCTGCAAGAGACTAATAAAGGTCTTTTAAATCTCACTGGAGGCTGGAAAATTACTTCTTTGAATCTTACATCCGGTGGTCAGGTTTATAGTTGGTTATCTCAAATTGAGCCAAATTATGAGTGGAGTGCACGTGAGCGATAAGTTGTTTATCGTGGGGGTTTGCACTCGTTGGGCTTACCGCTCGTATTACGCATTGAAAGTAAACGTGATCGCAGAAGTGCAATCGCGATTTATGCTAGAATGATTACCCTGACTTCAGATTTCTGTTTAAAGGGACACTGAACCCAAAAAAATTATTTTGTGATTCAGATAGAGCATGCAATTTTAAGCAACTTTCTAATTTACTCATATTATCACATTTTCTTCATTCTCTTGGTATGTTTATTTGAAAAGCAAGAATGTAAGTTTAGATGCCGGCCCATTTTTGGTGAACAACCTGGGTTGTCCTTGCTGATTGGACAGCACCAATAAACAAGTGCTGTCCATGGTTCTGAAACAACAATTTGCTGGCTCCTTAGCTGAGGTGCCGTCTTTTTCAAATAAAGATAGCAAGAGAACGAATAAAAAATGATAATAGAAGTAAATTAGAAAGTTGCTTAAAATTGCATGCTCTATCTAAATCATGAAAGAAAAAAAATTGGGTTCAGTGTCCCTTTAACTATTTCACAAAACTAAAAAGTTACACAAAACACATCAAAAATACATTACAAAGTATAAAATGACTTAATAAAATATTGCACACAAAAGTTATCAGTGCTCAAAGATAGGAGGTATCAGGTGTTAGAAGAAAAAAAGGCAGACAAAGGGCTTTAACATTGAGATACATACATATGCATGTCTAAAGATGGATGTGTGTGTGTGTATATATATATATATATATATATATATATATATATATATGTATGTATATGTGTGTGCGTGTGTGTGTATGTGTGTGTGTGTGTATGTGTATGTGTGTATATATATATATATATATATATATGTATATGTATATGTGTGTGTGTGTGTGTGTGCACATATTTATGTATTTTTATGTGTATTGATGTATTTATAGACTTGTATTGTGGAATACGTGAACGCAATATTGTAAGTTCGGCTTTTTGCGCTCGTCGGGTTTGCGTGTGAGTGAGAACAGTTTACTTTTAACTCATAATATGAGCGCAACCCGATGCGAGCAAAAAGCTTACTTCTAGCGCAATTAACGCTCAAGCATGAGCGTTAATTAGCTAGCCACTTGTAATCACATTGTGAGTTCAGCATTTACATTTAGCCACCAAACAGCAAGCTGAACCAAAAGTGGGCCAGCTCATAAGCTTTACATTTCTGCTTTTCAAATAAAGATACCAATAGAACGAAGAAAAATTTGATAATAGGTTTACATTGGAAAGTTCCTTAAAATCTGAATCATGAAAGAAAAATTGGATTTCATATCCCTTTAACTGATCCATAGGTTTATTTTTGTATGTGAAATCGCTGGTTTTGTTCTTTGACAGGACACAACCTGTTAAAATGGACAGGGCTTGCAGGGAAATTAGACCCCCTAATTTTATCACTTTTTACGCACACATGCTTCCTTGTAAAAATGTAATACCCTCTAGCTGGTAACACGAATAATTGGGGGACAAATAAAGAGAATAATATTTTACAGTACACTGTCCATTTAAATACGTTGTATTTAAGCACACAAACAGTTCTTATGACGATTGTCTATCCAAAACTTATCCTTATGATTTCATTTTATAACATTCAGAATTTACATAAATGAAATAGTAATGTTTGGAAAGATATACTTTTTAATCATTTTTATATCACCTCTGTATATTTGCATTATTGCATTATTGCATTATTATATTATTCCATTGTTTTCCCTTTAGAATATATTATTTTTCCCTTGGTGAATGCAACAAGTTAGACTATATGTGTGGTCACAAAAGGAGTAAGAATGACAGATGACAAAGATGTACTCCGCGATGTGTGGTATGGGAGAATACCAAGCTGCTTCACATTATACCAAGATGAACTGACCGAACGGGATGCTGAACCCTATTATGTAAGTGACATGAGGGTATGTAGGCTGCTCCTAGAACTAAGGAACTGTATATAACTAGTAGGGACAGATCAGGTGACCGTGGGAATGGCAGATATTCTGCTGTTTTAATAGAACTTTAATTTGCTGGAATTCAAATGATGTATATATAATGTTAGTAAAATGTTTACAATGCCTGCCTTACATTTTCATATGTTTATATTTAAACTACATTATTTAATTTCCCCCCTAAAAAAGCTTATTTTTTTATTTTTTTATAATTGTGTACTTGATTTAAACACTTTTTGTGATTACATTAGACTGTTGAGCTAAGAGCAATGCATTTTGTCTAAAAGATGCAGATATTGGAGCACGTTAGTGAAATGCATTTAAAGGAACAGTAAGCACCTTGTAACTAATACATTTCTGCTGTCTTGCTATATAATAGCATATTGTCCAAGCAGTTTTTAAACAAATTTGTTTATTGTTAGCAGCAATTGGTTTCCAATAGCCAAATCCCACCCACCACTTGCATTAAACACTAAATACATTTTATAAGCATAGTATTGAGGTCATTCCCGCCTCCCTCTTGTCATGGGTGCCGCCAATGTTGAAATCTGTCTTTCACTGCATTCCACTGGTTTGCACATGTGCAGCAACTTTCCTTCAGATACCTGCAGTGTAACCCAGGTCCCATGATTAGTGGGAGGTGCATAACATGTATTTAGTACCCCTTTAATTGGAGGAAGTACCATTATGGTAGTATACAATGCATTGTTCTAAATAATGAAAGTGTATTGCACAGTTGTTTTACTACTCAAAGCTGAACATTTTATATAGCAATCTCAAGGCATTTACTGTCCTTTTTAATTTTACTGCTGCAGTGGTGCTGCTGGTAGAGATAGGTAGAATAACCTTTGGCACAGGTAGATTCGCTGATGTTGCTCTTGTGTATAATTGCCGGATGCCCAGTATTGTACAGTATATATTAACAAATGATCTAAGATTTTTTTACATTTAGGTTTGCTGCACTGCATACACATAGTGAGTAGGGGGACAGCAGTCGCAGATAGCAGCAAGAGTTGCTTGGCCAGGCAAGTGATGTATGCATGTGCCTACATGGTTACTGGTCTGATGCAATTATGTGACTTATAGTAAGAGGAGGGGTTTGATACTAGGCATGTGCATTCAGATCTTTTGTTAAGATCCAAATGTAAGTACGCACTATTCTGCTCTTTTTGGAGCTGGATTGATTCTGGTACAAGATCACCACATTAAAGGGACACTGTACCCAAAATTTTTCTTTCGTGATTCAGATTGAGCATGAAATTTTAAGCAACTTTCTAATTTACTCCTTTTATCAAATTTTCTTCATTCTCTTGGTATCTTTATTTGAAATGCAAGAATGTGAGTTTAGATGCCGGCCCATTTTTGGTGAACAACCTGGGTTGTCCTTGCTGATTGGTGGATAAATCCATCCACCAATAAAAAAGTGCTGTCCAGAGTACTGAAATAAAAAAAAAGCTTAGATGCCTTCTTTTTCAAATAATGATAGCAAGAGAACAAAGAAAAATTGATAATAGGAGTAGATTAGAAAGTTGCTTAAAATTGCATGCTCTTTCTGAATTACAAAAGAAAAAAATTGGGTACAGTGTCCTATTAAGCTCTGGATCTTCGGAGATCTTAAGATGGCGATCTTTCACCAGAATCAATCCGGCTGTGAAAAGAGCCGAATAGCGCTTCCGCATTTGGATCCTATGTGATACTACGTCTTTTATGAGCTGATGCTGACTGCAGTGCCAGGTGTCTGATTGCCAAGAAGGCGAAGTAAATTTGCTAGTGCTCAGCAACTATATAGCATGTTGCAAGGACACAAAGTTGCACCACACTTACATATATATTATGCACTGTGCGCTATTATATTTTATAACATAATAGGAAAAAATAGATAATGAAAATGTATTTCACAGTTTTATTTTGGGGACAGTGGTTGCAAAATGTTATCTCTTTTAATGTTATTAATGATACATTTTACCTGCTAAAGTGTATTAAAGTATTTGTAATTTTTATATATTTTATATATAATACCTTTATGTTATATTTTGAAATAGCTGCTTTTGTCTGTTGAAACTATTCTCTATACTGAAAATTTCAGAACAGTACTATTGATTATAGAAAATCTAGGTGAACAAGAAGCAGTAGAAAGAAAGATACGTAGAAAATTGTTCATTTTGCACTAGCTCTAAATATTGGCTTTTTTTTGTATACAGACAGAAATAAGATAGGAAGGACTTTGTGTATAGAAAAAAAGCTGAGATAAGCAGTGTTCTCCCCAGTATCTATTTAATGGGCACACCAACCATCTAATTTCAGAGACCACCCAACTAAAATTTGATGCTAATATTAAGCTAAAATTATCTTAAATCAATCTCATGACTTTGCAAAGAGCTGTTGGTTATTCAACTTTCATCAGAATATTCATTCATTAGCAAAGACTTTATATATATATATATATATATATATATATATATATATATATATATATATATATATATATATATATATATATATACACTCGTTTAATCGAAAGGTCGCCCACTCTGGGTAGATAGAGTGGTGTAAATTAGACTCACTTTCAGGTTTTATCATTTTAACTGAGAAATTGCTTTATTTATACAGTTTACATTTACAACCTTTCTTTTAATGCTTGTTTTGTGGGAATTGTTGTTTTTGTCTCTGTTTACAAGAAATCAATCGAACTTCTGAGAATTGTATTAATGAAATGACCAGTGAGTAATATCTCACTTTTGTTTCGTCTGTTCGCCTCCAGTAAGATGAAAACTGCGTGCGTGTAGAGTGAATGTTTTCTGCTTACTTGCTTGGAATTCATATTTTCTTATTGATGATGTGGGTGTGACTTCTGTTGAAAGAGAAGCGTTTTAAAGAGACATTAAACTTCCAAACTTATCATCCATAACATTAGTGCTTGCTCCCCTCCTCCCATTGAGGCTAATATGTGGCTAAAGCAACATGAAACCCATATTTTTATTTTTTTATGATTTAGATAGAACGTACAGTTTTAAACAACTTCTATAATCAAATTTGCTTCATTCTCTGGGTATCTTTGGTTGTTGGATCAGCAGGGGAGTACTGGGAGCTAGCTGAGCAGAGCACATCAGGTGAGCCAATGGCAAGAGGCATATATGTGCAGCCACCAATCAGCAGCTAGCTCTTATTAATGCATTGTTCCTGAGCCTACCAAGGTATCCTTTTCAAAGGATACCAGGTAAGTGAAGTAAATTGGATAATAGAAGTTGCTGCCATGCAATAAATTAGTAAGCTGGATCAATGTGATTTTTTTTTAAATGTGTTAGCACCTTTTGCTGCATTTGTTTTTCAGTAAAGTCCTTCCCACCAAATGTCTTATTTGGAGGAGCCAATCTGGGCTTGTTGCTGGAGTAAGGTTTTCCATAGTCATTCTGTTTGCAAACTTGTTTTATTGTATTTTATCATCTCTGCTGAGGCAAATTAGGGAGAAATATGTAGCAGGGTTAGGTTTTGAAGTTTGCAGTGTGTGCTTTAGTTTTTAGTTTTTGAACTAAATTTTCAAGTTAAAGGGACATTCTAGTGCACAAATGACATTCTCTAATTTGATGCTGTATTGCTATGTGTTTAACCCCTCACAGGAGCATCAGAGAAATGCTGGTTCTGAGCAGGAAACAGTCAGCTAGCCAATTGCCCCCGACTGTTGCATGACCCAGCCAATCACCAGGTTCAGCTTCGTAGCTGCAGTGCTTTTCAAGTCTGAGTGGGCCTTTAACTATGTGTTTAACTCCTTTGTGGGGGGGAGGGTTATATTAAAATCTTAAATGGTTTCATGACCTTTTAAGATACTCTGCTACATGCTATGTAATGATTACCTTGTCAATGCAGGAGCTCATCTTTCTCTAGTCCTAAGCTGCCATGATTAAACCTTTTAGCGCCGGTATGACGTTCTATTTCGTCCTACCCGCCTGGGCTTTAGCGCCGTTAGGACGAAATAGAACGTCCTAAACGTTTGGCTGTCCTGAAGCCAACAGCGATTCCAGGATGTGATCACGGTCTGGCGACGCCCCCTGACCTGAACCCATCATTGAAATCTCACGATCGCGTGCACGATTGCATTATTTTAATTTGTTTACATCGGAATGTTGTTCTGATGTAGACAACTTAACCCTGTCATCAGAGGGTTAACAGAGATACAATGATAGAGTTCAAGAAGTGTGTCCCTAGACTGCTTTTTATTTTCAAAACTCAGCAGTGTGCTAGCTATTACCATTTTTAAATGATTATTAAGCAGTTATTTTGTATGCAGATCTCAAGCAGTGTAGTGCTAAACTGCTGGTATAAAATAATGGCAGTTTCAGACAGAGTTGGAGAAAAAACTTTTATAAAAACATTGTCCTCATTCTCCTACATTTCCTTTTTGAAAGCAAAAGAAAAAAAAAAACTTTTAACAATTTACCATTTAAAATAAACATACGGAAATGCGTAAGAGCATTACTGTTTATGGAACCTTTTCTGATCTATGTTGATAAACATTTTTTTTACAGTTGCTGGTAAACTAGAATTAAAAATATATATCTGAATATTACAGAAACTATAGACAGACTAGTACTCTAGTGACAACTAATATCACTATAGTACTTATAAGAGGCGCCTAGGAGTAACAAACAGAAACAAGTGGATGAATTAGATGCAGGGGTCTATAAATGACTATAGGCAAGAATATACAATAATATCTATAATATACAAACTGTCATCCGATAAGGGATGGCATGTGAAGGCAAAGTCCTTAGTATCCGTGATGTAAAGTTCCAGAAGAGATGTTCCAGACAGATAGGCCGCTCCACTAGGGTGTCACGCCACGACACAAGGAAAAGGAATCTAGACAAATCAGAATAGAGGGCGCCACATGGTGCAGATCAGATGGTAAATGATAATACAGGTAGCCCTCAGTTTACGCCGGGGTTAGGTTCCAGAAGGAATGGTTGTAAATCGAAACCGTTGTAAATTGAAACCCAGTTTATAATGTAAGTCAATGGGAAGTGAGGGAGATAGGTTCCAGGCCCCTCTCAAAATTGTCATAAGTAACACCTAATACATTATTTTTAAAGTTTTGAAATGAAGACTTTAAATGCTAAACAGCATTATAAACCTAATAAAATAATCACACAACACAGAATATATAATTAAACTAAGTTAAATGAACAAAAACATTTGCTAAACAGCATTATAAACCTAATAAAATAATCACACAACACAGACTTCACTTGCATTTTTCTGCAAACAGTTCTTTCTATGCATTCCAATCTAGACTGATTTATAGACAGGAAGATATTGTTCCTTTGAAATCTGCAGGATAGCTCAGGTCTGGTTAAACTGATTAATTTCAGCTTGCTTGGCTTTTCTGCAACACAAGCGGACAGCTCCACCTACTGGCTATTTTAATAAATGCACTGCTTCTCAATGCTTTTCAATAGCAGTCACATGACTGGAAAAAAAGGTTGTTATTCTGAAACGGTGTAAATTGAACCGTTGTAAAACGAGGGCCACCTGTACAAGCAAAAGAGGACAAAAGAATCCTACTCACGAGATGTAAAGCACAGATGTGCAAAACCAGCAATCCGGAACCACTCGTCGTCCGGTAGACCAATGGAAATGATCACAGGGGCGGATCCTCGTCTCACCAGGGAGAGTCCAGGGATGCCTAAAGCAGGAGTCAGTCAGCAGAAAAGAAATCCAACGGTGACCAGTGCCACACCTCAAATAGCTAAAAAGGAGACTAGACCAGCTCCAAAAAAGTCAACGATTAGAAGATCAAAAAGGTCGGCAGCAAGTGAGGAGATGAATAAATCTTTAAAAATGTATTAAAATGGTAAAAACATAAGCAACGCGTTTCTCAGTGTAACACACTGTTTCATCAGGCTGTATAACAAACAAACTCACAGCTGCCATATTTAAACCCTAAACAACCAATCAGATTGAGGAAAAAATTCCACCCCCTTACCAGGTAATACCATGTTCACATGGGGGGGAGTGGTAAAAAATAAATTAAATAAAGTTTGATATACAACATGTAAAAATCTACACATAACATATAATATATACACACATACAATTAATAAACAGTATACTTTCTCCAGAAGACAACTGATCACCATTAATATGTATAAAATAACAAAATTATTAAAAAATTGACACCAGACAAAACAAACTGCTAATGGTACATTCCAATGGTCAGTAAGAGTGAGTAATAAAAACGTATCTATCCTATTGAAATAGGATTCATAAAAAATTCCATTTAGTATTGCTACTGTGAGCTGTGAAATGGGGAAAGGGAAATAAATAATTATATAACCGTGTGTAATCGAAATGGAAGTGTTCTATGTGCACAACTTGATATGGTGTCAAGTGTAAAAAAGAGGGAGGGGGGCGTGTTTTGGACATACGTGGTGTTATAGGGGAAAAAGAAATTCTAAAGAAACTATACGAAACCGACTAGACTTCTTTGCTAGGATGCATAAAGTATAGATGTTTAACAAGTGTTATTAACTTGTGAATAATGACAATAATACTCCGTTGGGCCAGTTCTATAAGGTGTGCGTGGACTAAGTTGTCAAGGCAACAGGGGAAGTTAATACATATCATTGGTGTCAGTTTGATGGGGCGTGGTTAAGTGAACAATAACGTTCATAGAGAAATCGAGTAAAGAAATAAATACATCCAAATCCAGATTGAGTCAGTTATAAATTTAAAGATATTGCGGATGGTCAGTATTAAGACAAAAAAAACGCTGTAATAACAATAGCCTTACGGCTCAAAGAAGATTTGCCGTTTGCAAAGGGACAGTGACTCATGGGGGTGTGTGAAGATCCGCCAATCAGCCACCGGTGAGAAAATACGTAATGGGGAATGATAGCCAATAGCTGTTTCAAAAGCAGTGACCAATAAAAAACGTCCAATATCGAGTGTCAGTATGTAATACATGACAGGGGAACTGACAACTGTGTAAATGTGACAAATTGAATCTACAAACTTAAGACCTTGTTTCCCTCTGGTCTCAACCTTAATATGGATCTAGCAGCCTTCTGAACTCCTGTTTCATTCATTTTCTTATATGATAATAAATAATTTAATTGCCGACTCTGGCTCCCTGTACCATCATAGTTTAGCCTGTGCCATCCATTATATATATTGATCACTCTGTTTCCCAGTCTCTATAGTCCTTCTTTCCATATATTTGACGGGATATTGTCATGCTCCTTTCACTGGCCTGTCCCACTCCACATTATATCACACATATACACTCTACCTTCCCAACATATTTTATTCCCTCTTCCCCACCTGTTTCTATCCCCCCCTTCCTTCTCCATATATATCTTATGTTTTTTTTATATCAGTAGTGGCCAATATACCCACCACCCCCCTTTAATTTTATCATCCAATTAACTATCTATATATTAGTGATTTCATATATATCTTATGTTTCCTTATTTAGTGGTGGTTAATTTACCCACCACCCCCTTTTAATTTTATTATCCACCTAACTACCTATATACTAGTGATTTTATCTACATTATCATTACACTTGTTCTCTCTCCCCTCTCTTAGTACACCTGGCCCTTGTTGAGGTTTTTAGTCACATTTACCGTCCTTAGTTACATATTACATTCACATAGGTTTTGATTAAGAACATGCGAATATCGCTATTTGCATATTTTGATCTAAGTTACTCATTTTTACTTTTCTTATTAAGTTTATTTGTCCTATTCTCATGTTAATCTCCTGATGATCCGCACTCTATTGTTTTTGTCCTTAATATAGGTTCTCATTTTGTCACATTTACACAGTTGTCAGTTCCCCTGTCATGTATTACATACTGACACTCGATATTGGACGTTTTTTATTGGTCACTGCTTTTGAAACAGCTATTGGCTATCATTCCCCATTACGTATTTTCTCACCGGCGGCTGATTGGCGGATCTTCACACACCCCCATGAGTCACTGTCCCTTTGCAAATGGCAAATCTTCTTTGAGCCGTAAGGCTATTGTTGTTATTACAGCGTTTTTTTTGTCTTAATACTGACCATCCGCAATATCTTTAGATTTATAACTGACTCAATCTGGATTTGGATGTATTTATTTCTTTACTCGATTTCTCTATGAACGTTATTGTTCACTTAACCACGCCCCATCACACTGACACCAATGATGTGTATTAACTTCCCCTGTTGCCTTGACAACTTAGTCCACGCACACCTTATAGAACTGGCCCAACGGAGTATTATTGTCATTATTCACAAGTTAATAACACTTGTTAAACATCTACTTTATGCATCCTAGCAAAGAAGTCTAGTCGGTTTCGTATAGTTTCTTTACTTTAGAATTTCTTTTTCCCCTATAACACCACGTATGTCCAAAACACGCCCCCCTCCCTCTTTTTTACACTTGACACCATATCAAGTTGTGTACATAGAACACTTCCATTTCGATTACACACGGTTATATAATTATTTATTTCCCTTTCCCCATTTCACAGCTCACAGTAGCAATACTAAATGGAATTTTTTATGAATCCTATTTCAATAGGATAGATACGTTTTTATTACTCACTCTTACTGACCATTGGAATGTACCATTAGCAGTTTGTTTTGTCTGGTGTCAATTTTTTAATTTTTTAATAATTTTGTTATTTTATACATATTAATGGTGATCAGTTGTCTTCTGGAGAAAGTATACTGTTTATTAATTGTATGTGTGTATATATTATATGTTATGTGTAGATTTTTACATGTTGTATATCAAACTTTATTTAATTTATTTTTTACCACTCCCCCCATGTGAACATGGTATTACCTGGTAAGGGGGTGGAATTTTTTCCTCAATCTGATTGGTTGTTTAGGGGTTAAATATGGCAGCTGTGAGTTTGTTTGTTATACAGCCTGATGAAACAGTGTGTTACACTGAGAAACGCGTTGCTTATGTTTTTACCATTTTAATAAATTTTTAAAGATTTATTCATCTCCTCACTTGCTGCCGACCTTTTTGATCTTCTAATCGTTGACTTTTTTGGAGCTGGTCTAGTCTCCTTTTTAGCTATTTGAGGTGTGGGACTGGTCACCGTTGGATTTCTTTTCTGCTGACTGACTCCTGCTTTAGGCATCCCTGGACTCTCCCTGGTGAGACGAGGATCCGCCCCTGTGATCATTTCCATTGGTCTACCGGACGACGAGTGGTTCCGGATCGCTGGTTTTGCACATCTGTGCTTTACATCTCGTGAGTAGGATTCTTTTGTCCTCTTTTGCTTGTATTATCATTTACCATCTGATCTGCACCATGTGGCGCCCTCTATTCTGATTTGTCTAGATTACAGAAACTATGTGGTTTTATTATCCATTTGATATCTCTATTGTATCATATGACAATACCATACAGCTGGGTCACAAACTCAACACTTGACAACACACTTTACCAACTGAAATGCAATATAGGTAAAATGTTGTTTCTTCTTGTCTGCTAAGCACCTCCCAACCATGTTTCTGAATGTTGTGTTAACAGCCACTTATTTCACAAATACACTTCTCAATATTGGAATGTACACTCCATATTAGTCCAATGCACACACATGGAAATTATACATGTTATAAAGAAATCTGAAGAATCAGGGGAGGTCAAGGACAAAAAAAGGATTAGAAGGCCAAGAAAACTTTCAAAGTTATAAGAAGTTTCTCTTTTCTTCTTTGAGAGACCGGAAGAAGTCCAGCAAGGACCTGGCTCAGCATGTGGCAGCTCCATCGGTATGCCAAGTTCACTTCTACAGTCTGAAGAAGCTTGACCAGGAATGGTCTTTGTGGAAGGGTAGCAGCCAAGAAAACACTTTTTTTGGAAGGGGAACTGGGTGAAAAGGTAAAGCTTACAAAGATTGGAATGAAGATCAGTGGAAAAGAATATTATAGAGTGACAAATCCAAGTTTGACATTTTTGGGTTCAATCGTCGACAATGTGAGAAGAAGAGTTGGAGAGAGATGGAAGAATGAGTGCTTGTGGCCTTCAGTGAAACATGGTTGAGGGTCTGTCCTGGTTTGGGGCTGTATTTCTGCCAGTGGTGTTGGCGATATTGTCTGAATTAATGGGATCATGAATGCTGAAAAGCACAGACAGGTTTTAATTCATCATGCCTCTCCTTCTGGAAAGCACCTGATTGGTTTAATTTTTCAGCATGATAACGATCCCAAGCGCACTGCTAATGCAGTGAAATCATATTTAGAGAGAAAAACAGCTGATAAAACACTGACAGTCATGGACTGGCCTCCACAGAGTCCAGACCTGAATATTATAGAGGCAGTATGGGATCACCTGGACAAAGAAATAACAGACAACCTAAATCTAAAGAAGAACTCTAGGAAGTGCTGGAAGAAGCCTGGTATAATATACCAAGGATTACTTCAGAAAACTCCAGGACAGTCTCCCCAAAAGAGATTTGATCGCATTTGGCAGTGAAAGGGTGGCATGAAATATACAAAAATGGGCCTAGATCAATCCTAGATCAATACTTTGGATTGTCTACTACACTACACTAAAGCTAAAATTAACCCTACAAGCTCCCTAATGAACCCCTTCACTGCTGGGCATAATACATGTGGTGCGCAGCTGCATTTAGCGGCCTTCTAATTGCCAAAAAACAATGCCAAAGCCATTTATGTCTGCTATTTCTGAACAAAGGAGATCCTAGAGAAGCATTTACAACCATTTGTGCCATAATTGCACAAGCTGTTTGTAAATAATTTCAGTGAGAAACCTAAAGTTTGTGAAAAAGTGAACAATTTTTTTTATTTGATGGCATTTGGCGGTGAAATGGTGGCATGAAATATACCAAATTGGGTCTAAATCAATACTTTGGGTTGTCTACTAAAAAAAAATATATACTTGTGATGGGTTATTCAGGGATTCCTGACAGATATTAGTGTTCCAATGTAACTATCGCTAATTTTGAAAAAAAAAAAGTGGTTTGGAAATAGCAAAGTGCTACTTGTATTTATTGCCCTATAACTTGCAAAAAAAGCAAATAACATGTAAACATTGGGTATTTCTAAACTCAGGACAAAATTTAGAAACTATTTAGCATGGGTATTTTTTGGGGGTTGTAGATGTGTAACAGATTTTGGGGGTCAAAGTTAGAAAAAAAGTGTTTTTTTTTTTCTCCATTTTTTTCATCATATTTTATAAAACATTTTTTATAGTAAATTATAACATATGATGAAAATAATGGTATCTTTAGAAAGTCCATTTAATGGCGAGAAAAACGGTATATAATATGTGTGGCTACAGTAAATGAGTAAGAGGAAAATTACAGCTAAACACAAACACCGCAGAAATGTTAAAATAGCCCTGGTTCCAAACGGTCAGGAAAGTGAAAGTGGCCTGGTCATGAAGGGGTTAAAAAGAAAGATAATCCCTTTATTACCCATTCCCCAGTTTTGCATAACCAACACAGTTCTAATAATACACGTTTTACCTCTGTAATTACCTTGTATCTTTGCTTCTGCTGACTGCCCCCTTATTTCAGTTCTTTTGACAGACTTGCATTTTAGCCAATCGGTGCTCACTCCTAGGTAACTTTACGCACATGAGCTCAATGTTATCTTTATGAAACACGTGAACTAATGCCCTCTGGTGGTCAAAATGCATTTAGATTAGAGACAGTCTTCAAGGTCTAAGAAATTAGCATTTGAACCTCCTAGGTTTAGCTTTCAACTAAGAATACCAAGAAAACAAAGCAAAATTGGTGATAAAAGTAAATTGGGAAGTTGTTTAAAATTACATCCCCTATTTAAATCATAAAAGTTTTTTGGGGACTTGGCTGTCACTTTATTATCCTAATAAAAGAACACTTAAATACAAAAATTGTAAGATGCTATACACAGAAAGCTGCACAATGTGATTTGTTTTTGAAGCAGGATTAAAATTTTAAAATGCGCCCCTTGCTCTCTCCTAACTTTGCTGAACCAGCGATGTTTCCCTTTCCAGCGAGCTCCGTAACTTTCTATAGGAGACATCTTGCAACTTGCAGGAACTGCCCCTTTTTAACGATCATTCCACAAGATCAGCCTCTGCGAGGATCAGCGTAACAAACCACGTCAGAGCCGGCAACGTTTAGATAATCAGGCCCTAAGTGGTGCTGCATTGTCCTGTTATCATGCACTTGTTAATTTTGCAGTTCTATTCTATTTAATAGTCCTTTAATGTGACCTAAAACCAACATTGTATCTTTCATGATTCAGAAAGACCATAACATTTGAAACAACATTCCAGTTTACTTCTATTTTACATTTGTCTTAGTTTTCTTGTAATCCTTTGTTGAAAATCAGAAAGGTAAGTTCAGGAGTGTGCATGTGCCTGTAGCTTTGTGGCAGCAGTGTTGCTACACTGTTATACATTAGTGAAAGCACTAGATGGCAGCACTATTTCCTGTCATGAAGTGCCCCAGACATGTGCACGCTACATGTATATCTCTTCAACAAAGAATAACATTAGAACGATGCACATTTGATAATGGAAATAAAATGAAATCTTTTGGAAAATCTATCTGAATCATGAAAGAATTTGTTTGGGTTTCAGGTTTCTTAAATATTTACAACCAAATGAAGGTTTCATTTTTGAAATGATTTACAGTCATATCAGAAAATTGCTGACTGCTATGTACCATTAGAAATAAATAGATCATTTTGAAATTGCGAGATGAGCGTTTTCCAGTTGAATAGGTATAATCATTCATATTTGAACCACTTTTTTTCTGCTGTACTTTATTGGAAGGAGAAATATAATACCTTAATAATAATTTAAATAGTTATATATATAACTAAAACAATAATATTATAGGTTTTACTTTAATTGTTTCTCTGTTGCCCCTCCCTCCTCACACTCTGCAGATCTGTTCTACTACAGACAAACTTCTATTCATTGATCTTTTTGAAACTTAGCACTTAAAGGGACACTATACCCAAACATTTTCTTTCATGATTCAGATAGAGAATACAATCTTAAACAACATTCCAATTTACTTCTATTACCTAATTTGCTTCATTCTTTAGATATACTTTAATGAAGAAATAGCAATGCACACAGTGAACCAATCACACGAGGCATCTATGTGCAGCTACCAATCAGCAGCTACTAAGCATATCTAGATATGCTTTTCAGCAAAGAATATCAATAGAATGAAGCAAAATAGAAAATAGAAGTAAATTAGAAAGTTGTTTATAATTGTATGCTCTTTCTAAATCGTGAAAGAAAAAATTTGGGTTTCATGTCCCTTTAAAGAATTATTAAATACAGTAGAATTGCATAATTGACAAATCAATAATAAAAAAACAATGCAATAGCACTAACATTGAATTTTAAATGAGTAGCAGATTTTTTTTTTTTTTCTGTCCACATAGTGTGATAAATATCCTGTTACTGAATAGATCCTTAGGGGTCGATTTATCAAGCTGTGGCGGACAGGGACGTTGAATACGGACTGCAGATTCTCTTGTGAGAACCTGCAGTCATAGGGGGTTGTAGCCTGCCGAAGGCTTTGATAAATCGACCCCTTAGTCTACCGTGTGGAGGGGGGTTTGTAAGGTTCATGGATTTTAGGCAGAAAGTAAAAGACTGTGATTCTTAGAAACTCAATCATTAAATATTTATATTCCTTGTTATTAATAATTACAATATCTATTTGCTTTAGCCAAGATTATTTCAGCCAAATCGTATTACCCCTATTTTGGTCATATTGTATGCATGCATTTCCGCCTCTTTACAGGGAGTGCATAATTATTAGGCAAATGAGTATTTTGACCACATCATCCTCTTTATGCATGTTGTCTTACTCCAAGCTGTATAGGCTCGAAAGCCTACTACCAATTAAGCATATTAGGCGATGTGCATCTCTGTAATGAGAAGGGGTGTGGTCTAATGACATCAACACCCTATATCAGGTGTGCATAATTATTAGGCAACTTCCTTTCCTTTGGCATAATGGGTCAAAAGAAGGACTTGACAGGCTCAGAAAAGTCAAAAATAGTGAGATATCTTGCAGAGGGATGCAGCACTCTTAAAATTGCAAAGCTTCTGAAGCGTGATCATCGAACAATCAAGCGTTTCATTCAAAATAGTCAACAGGGTCGCAAGAAGCGTGTGGAAAAACCAAGGCGCAAAATAACTGCCCATGAACTGAGAAAAGTCAAGCGTGCAGCTGCCAAGATGCCACTTGCCACCAGTTTGGCCATATTTCAGAGCTGCAACATCACTGGAGTGCCCAAAAGCACAAGGTGTGCAATACTCAGAGACATGGCCAAGGTAAGAAAGGCTGAAAGACGACCACCACTGAACAAGACACACAAGCTGAAACGTCAAGACTGGGCCAAGAAATATCTCAAGACTGATTTTTCTAAGGTTTTATGGACTGATGAAATGAGAGTGAGTCTTGATGGGCCAGATGGATGGGCCCGTGGCTGGATTGGTAAAGGGCAGAGAGCTCCAGTCCGACTCAGACGCCAGCAATGTGGAGGTGGAGTACTGGTTTGGGCTGGTATCATCAAAGATGAGCTTGTGGGGCCTTTTCGGGTTGAGGATGGAGTCAAGCTCAACTCCCAGTCCTACTGCCAGTTTCTGGAAGACACCTTCTTCAAGCAGTGGTACAGGAAGAAGTCTGCATCCTTCAAGAAAAACATGATTTTCATGCAGGACAATGCTCCATCACACGCGTCCAAGTACTCCACAGCGTGGCTGGCAAGAAAGGGTATAAAGAAGAAAATCTAATGACATGGCCTCCTTGTTCACCTGATCTGAACCCCATTGAGAACCTGTGGTCCATCATCAAATGTGAGATTTACAAGGAGGGAAAACAGTACACCTCTCTGAACAGTGTCTGGGAGGCTGTGGTTGCTGCTGCACGCAATGTTGATGGTGAACAGATCAAAACACTGACAGAATCCATGGATGGCAGGCTTTTGAGTGTCCTTGCAAAGAAAGGTGGCTATATTGGTCACTGATTTGTTTTTGTTTTGTTTTTGAATGTCAGAAATGTATATTTGTGAATGTTGAGATGTTATATTGGTTTCACTGGTAAAAATAAATAATTGAAATGGGTATATATTTGTTTTTTGTTAAGTTGCCTAATAATTATGCACAGTAATAGTCACCTGCACACACAGATATCCCCCTAAAATAGCTATAACTAAAAACAAACTAAAAACTACTTCCAAAACTATTCAGCTTTGATATTAATGAGTTTTTTGGGTTCATTGAGAACATGGTTGTTGTTCAATAATAAAATTAATCCTCAAAAATACAACTTGCCTAATAATTCTGCACTCCCTGTATATTCTCACTTCTATTTATAAGGATACCCCACTTATCTGCTGGTTTAATTATCTTTCATTTGTATGAGGACACTGTATAATTTGTGGAAAATTTACTCGTGTTTTGTTTTGCATTACAGCTGCTTTTACCTCGAGTAAGCTACCTGACGCTGGTTACTGACAAAGTTAAAAAACACTTTCAGAAGGTTATGAGGACAGAAGATATAAGTGAAATTTGGTTTGAATTTGAAGGAATCCCTCTCAAGTGGTGAGTGAGAATATTACGGAACTGTTATAATTTATATTCAGATACTAAAAGATTTGACATGTCTTGTGACCCCAAATAATTAAATAATTTGACATTTCCAAACCGGTATAGTTTACTTTTCATTTTTCTTCGTTAAACTTGTTTTTGAAGGTTTATATATAAATTATCATGTTCTGGATAGCTCACAAGCTTTTAAAATAGGTGGTTTACAAATACATTAGATGAGTTATATTGATGATGATTCACATAATATAAATAATATTAACTGCATAATTAAGTTGCTATTTGTTTTTGTTTAATTTGTCTTGGATTTAAAAAAAAAAAAATTATGACACCAGGATTTAGGCCTTTTGGATATGATAAGATAGATCCAGATTGGTACCTTTATCATCTATTATTAAAAGGTGTACAAGGATTTTTGGTTTTCTCGGGAAAAAATGATGCCCATATCTTTATAGGCATAAAAACAGTGGTGTAAAGTACATTAGAAAGTTTAGTGATGTAAGATAGTGGCTTGTACAGCAGAGTTAGGGAGAATTTGTGTGATTTTAATGTGTTATAAAATTGAAAAAAGTTAGCTAATTTTATAATATTATTGCACTATTTCTTGCATATAACTGTGTGTGTAATGCCAAAAAATGTGTTAAACACATAGTTAAAGTTAGCTCCAGATCATAAATGCACTACTGGGACCTATACAAACACATCTGGTGAGCTAATGACAAGAGGCATGTGTATAGTTATCAACCAGCAGCTAGCTCCCAGCAGTGCATTGCTGCTCCTGAGCCTACCTAGGTATACCTTTCAACAAAGGATACCAAGAGAACAAAGTACAGTTTAGAATAGATGTAAATCGAAAAGTCCTTTTTAAACCATGGAAGCTTTTAAAGGGATATTAACCCCTTAACACCCACAACATACCCTGTATGTTGCTGGCCGTTTAGGGTATTCTTGGCTATTAAAAATGCAATCCCCATAGAAAGACCAGTGACATACTGGTCTTTCTACATACATACATTGTCTGTCCTTAAAGGGACGGTCTACTCCAGAATTGTTATTGTTTAAAAAGATAGATAATCCCTTTATTACCCATTCCCAGTTTTGCATAACCAACACAGTTATATTAATATACTTTTCACCTCTTTGATTACATTGTGTCTAAGCATCTGCAGACTGGCCCTTTATTTCAGTTCTTTTGACAGACTTGCATTTAGCCAATCAGTGCTGACTCATAAATAACTATATAGACCCAATGAACTAGCAGTATCTAACTGTAAAAACCTGTCTAAATATACTGAGATAAAAGACGTGCTTCAAGGGCTTAACAATTAGCATATGAGCCTATCTAGGTTTAGCTTTTAATAAAGAATTCCAAGAGAACAAAGCAAATTTGATGAAAGAAATACCTTGGAAAGTTGTTTAAAATTGTATGACCTATCCTATCTGAAACATGCAAGTTTAATTTTGACTAAACTGTACCTTTAATTGGTTTAACAGTCTGTTTCATTGATGGAATAAAAAAAAGCAGTGACTTAAATTAATTTAAAAAAAATCATGCAGCATCATTTTAAAAGGATTTTACCTTTTTATTTTGTTTTTTTAACTTCATTTGCGCAGTGTCCATTACTTCCTGTCACAGCCCTATAAGGAAGGCTTATCTGGCTACATGTCCTAAATCTTCTAGAGTAGGTTGAGCTAGTTTACTATTCAGATAATGCTTGAGAGACATTAAAGGGTCAGTCAACAACCAGAATTTTTGTTGTTTTAAAAGATAGATAATCCTTTAAAGTGAAGGTAAACATTGATGAATCAGTGCCCTGTGTTTAAAAATACTATTAAAAACAGGGGCACTTTCATTTATCAAAGTTAACATTTCACAGTTTTTGTAAAAATACTTACCTTTTGTTCTAGAAGCCGCTCCAGCGCTTCCCCCGCCTGTCGCAAGTCTCTTCTTACGTCACCAATGAAGAATCAATCATGGCGTGACCTCAGGCAATGTTTGCTTTAGGGGGGAAGCCGTGATTGGAGGAAGCCGGATTTGTCATTTCATTTTAGACTTTGTGGGACTCTATTTATTTGATTCCTATTTGCACTTTTATGTATGAATGCAGTATGTTTTATAGTTGTAGCCAAAACTATTATTTATTTCATGTAAGTGGCAAGAGTCCATGAGATAGTGACGTATGGGATATACATTCCTACCAGGAGGGGGTAAAGTTTCCCAAACCTCAAAATACCTATAAATGCACCTCCCACCACACTCATACCTTAGTTTTACAAACTTTGCCTCCTATGGAGGTGGTGAAGGGAGATGTGCTTGATTTTTTCTGTGATAGGCACTTCTAAGCATTATGAAGCCCAATTCCTCTCAGAGTACAGTGTTTGCCAGAAGGTTGTGAAGGGAGTATTGCCTGTTGAATTTATGGTTTCACCCATGGGAAATCTTTTCAAATGCTCTCTGTAATCGGTCGCAGGGATTCATCCCCTGCCTCCCTTTTCAGATCGACGTTATACTCTTATACCATTTCTTCTGCTGATATTTTTCAGTACTGGTTTGGCTGTCTGCTATATCTGGATGGGTGTCTTCTGGTAAGTATGTATCATTTTTTTTTTTTAAGACACTCTCAGCTATGTTTGGCGCTTTATATTATATCGTAAAGTTTTAAATATATGTGTTTACTTATATTTGCCATGAGTCAGGTCTATGTATACTGTATTTTCCTTTTTTGCAGACTGTCCGTTTCAGTATGGGAATTATGTTTGGGAAGTTTATTTTAATTATTTTTTTCTTACCTGGGGTTCCAGTTCTTCCAATTTGATTTTGTTTTCCAAAAATTTTCGCTGGCAAACTAGGCTCGCAAGGATGCAAAATGCGTCTTTTTATTGCGTCATTCTTGGCACAATTTTTTTTTGGAGTGAAGTTGCACCGATGATGACGCAAGTCTCCTCATTTCCTGTGTCTTTGTTGACATTAGTTCTTTTGCCGCAAAGTCGCGCTTGTTATGAAGCGAGTTGCATCATTTCCTGGTGTTAGCTTTGGCGCCAACATTTTTTTCACTTCCTTTTGCATCATACTTGGTGCCAAATGTTTTTGTATATTACCCCTCTTCCTTTAACCCCTTAATGACCACATCACTTTTCCATTTTCTGTCCGTTTGGGACCAAAGCTATTTTTACATTTCTGCGGTGTTTGTGTTTAGCTGTAATTTTCCTCTTACTCATTTACTGTACCCACACATATTATATACCATTTTTCTCACCATTAAATTGACTTTCTAAAGATACCATTATTTTCATCATATCTTATAATTTACTTTAAACAAAATGATAAAATATGAGGAAATAATGGAAAAAACACAGTTTTTCTAACTTTGACCCCCAAAATCTGTTACACATCTACAACCACCCCAAAACACCCATGCTAAATAGTTTCTAGATTTTGTCCTGAGTTTAGAAATACCCAATGTTTACATGCTCTTTGCTTTTTTTTCAAGTTATAGGGCAAAGTAGCACTTTGCTATTTCCAAACCACTTTTCTTTTCAAAATTAGCGCTAGTTACATTGGGACACTGATATCTTTCAGGAATCCCTGAATATCCCTTGACATGTATATATTTTTTTAAGAAGACATCCCAAAGTATTGATCTAGGCCCATTTTGGTATATTTCATGCCACCATTTCACTGCCAAATGCGATCAAATTTTTTTCACAAACTTTAGGTTTCTCACTGAAATTATTTTCAAACAACTTGTGCAATTATGGCATAAATGGTTGTAAATGCTTCTCTGGGATCCCCTTTGTTCATAAATAGCAGACATATATGGCTTTGGCGTTGCTTTTTGGTAATTAGAAGGCCGCTAAATGCCACTGCATACCACACGTGTATTATGCACAGCAGTGAAGGGGTTAAGTAGGGAGCATGTAGGGAGCTTCTAGGGTTAATTTTAGCTTTAGTGTAGTGTAGTAGACAACCCCAAGTATTGATCTAGGCCCATTTTTGTATATTTCATGCAACCATTTTACCGCCAAATGCGATCAAATAAAAAAAATCGTTCAGTTTTTCACAAACTTTTTCACAAACTTTAGGTTTCTCACTGAAATTATTTACAAACAGCTTGTGCAATTATGGCACAAATGGTTGTAAATGCTTCTCTGGGATCCCCTTTGTTCAGAAATAGCAGACATATATGACTTTGGCATTGGTTTTTAGTAATAAGAAGGCCGCTAAATGCCGCTGCACATCACACGTGTATTATGGCTAGCATTTAAGGGGTTAATTAGGTAGCTTGTAGGGAGCTTGCAGGCATAATTTTAGCTTTAGTGTAGAGATCAGCCTCCCACCTGACACATCACACCCCTTGATCCCTCCCAAACAGCTCTCTTCCCTCCCCCACCCCACAATTGTCTCCACCATCTGAAGTACTGGCAGAAAGTCTGCCAGTACTAAAATAAAAGGTATCTTTAAATGTGTTTTTATTTTATTTTTTTAGCATATTTACATATGCTGCTGTGTAGAATCCCCCCAAACTGCTCTCTAACCCTCCCCCTCTACCTTATTGGGAACCATCTTGGATACTGGCAGCTGTCTGCCAGTACCCACTTTACAAAAAAGTTTTTTGTTGTTGTTATTTTTCTGTAGTGTAGCTTCCCCCCAACAAGACCAACCCCCACCCCCTCCTAGATCCTAGTCCTCTTGATAACAAAGCCAGTAAACATTTAAATTTTGTTTTTAAACCTCCAAAGGTTGCTTCTGAGGGTTTTCCTATTCCAGATGCTATTTCTGATATGAATTCTAAAGAATGGTCAAAGCCTGGTTCTTCTTGTAATCCTTCTTCTAGGTTTAAGAAGTTGTATCCTTTACCTGTGGCTAATTTAGAGTTTTGGGGAAAAGTCCCTAAAGATGATGGGGCTATTTCCACTCTTGCCAGACGTACTACTATCCCTATGGAAGATAGTACTTCTTTTAAAGATCCTTGAGACAGGAAGATTGAATCTTATCTCAGAAAAGCTTATTTACATTCTGGTTATATTCTTAGACCTGCCATTTCTATGGCTGATGTGGCTGCTGCTTCAACTTTTTTGTTGAACAGTTTAGCTCGCCAGGTAGAAGATCCTGATTTGTCTTCAACATGCTATTTTAGCTATATGAGCTTTATGGCTTAAATCTTGGACTCCTGATATGGTGTCTAAATCTAGATTACTATCTCTATCTTTCCAGGGTAAGAATTTATTTGGTTCTCAATTGGATTCTATTATTTCTACTATCACTGGGGGGAAGAGAGTTTTTCAACCCAAGATAAAAATTCTAAGGGTAAATTTAAGGCTCCTAATCGTTATCATTCCTTTCATCAGAAAATGAAACAAAAACACTCCTTCCCCTAAGGCATCTGGTTCCAATTGGAGACCATCTTCAAATTGGAATAAAACCAAACCTTATAAAAAAACCAAATCCAGCCCCCAAGACTGCATGAAGGTAGGCCCTCAATCCAGTTCAGCTGGTGGGGGGGGGGGGGGGGGGCAGATTGAAATTATTTCAGGACATTTGGACAGATTCTGTTCAGAATCAGTGGATTCAGAATATTGTGTCTCAAGGGTATCAAATAGGTTTCAGAATAAGACCTCCCGTGGAAAGATTCTTTCTTTCTCAAGTTCCAACAAATCCTGTGAAGGCTCAGGCTTTTCTGAAATGTGTTTCAGACCTAGAGCTTTCAGGGGTAATTGTACCATTTCCTCTCCAGGAACAGAGTTTGGGTTTCTATTTAAATCTATTCATTGTCCCAAAGAAGGAGAATTCTTTCAGACCAGTTCCCAACTTTCAAGATGGTGATTATAAAGACTATTCTGCCTTTTGTTCAGCAAGGGCATTTTATGTCCACAATAGACTTACAGGATGCTTATCTTTACATTCCAATTCATCCAGACCACTATCTGTTTCTGAGATTCTCTTTTCTAGACAAGTATTACCAATTTATCGCTCTTCCATTTGACCTAGACACAGCTCCAAGAATCTTTTCGAAGGTTCTCGGTGCCCTTCTATCTGTAATCAGAGAGCAGGGTATTGCGGTGTTTCCTTATTTGGATGATATCTTGGTATTAGCTCAGTCTTTTCATTTAGCAGAATCTCACACAAAACAACTAGTGTGATTTCTTCAAAGGCATGGTTGGAGGATTAATTTACAAAAAAGTTTCTTGATTCCTCAGACAAGGGTCACCTTTTTAGGTTTCCAGATAGATTCAGTGTCCATGTCTCTGTCTTTAACGGACAAGAGGAGAATGAAATTGATTTGAGCTTGTCTAAACCTTCAGTCTTGATCATTCCCTTCAGTGGCTATATGCATGGAGGTTTTATGTCTTATGACAGCAGCATCGGACGCGATCCCCTTTGCTCGTTTTCATATGAGACCTCTGCAGCTTTGTATGCTGAATCAATGGTGTAGGGATTATACTCAGATATCACAACTGATATACTTAAATCCCAACATTCAACTCTCTCTGTCTTGGTGGTGGGATCATCACTGTATTGTTTGAGGGGCCTCTTTTTTTCATCCTTCCTGGACTGTGATCTCAACGGACGCAAGTCTTACAGGTTAGGGAGCTGTCTGGGGGTCTCTGACAGCACAAGGGGTTTGGAAACCTCAAGATGCGAGGTAACCAATCAATATTTTAGAACTCCGTGCTATCTTCAGAGCCCTGCAGGCTTGGCCTCTATTAAAGAGAGAACTTTTCATTCGTTTTTAGACGGACAATATCACAACAGTGGCATATGTCAATCATCAGGGAGGGACTCGCAGCTCTTTAGCAATGAAAGAGGTATCTCGGATACTTTCTTGGGCGGAGTCCCAACTCTTGTCTAATTTCTGCGATTCATATCCCAGGTGTAGACAATTGGGAAGCAGATTATCTCAGTCTTTAGTCTTTGCATCCGGGGAAGTGGTCTCTCCATCCAGAGAAGTGGTCTCTCCATCCAGATGTGTTTTATCAGATTTCTTCCAGAAATAGATCTGATGGCCTCCCGTTTGAACAAAAAAAACTTCCCTGATACCTTTCCAGGTCCAAGGATCCTCAGGCGGAGATGGTGGATGTTTTAGCAGTTCCCTGGTTTTACCAACCTGCTTACATTTTTCTGCCTCTAGTTCTTCTTCCAAGGGTGATCTCCAAGATCATAATGGAACAATCTTGTGTGTTTCTGATAGCACCAGCATGGCCTCACAGGTTTTGGTATGCGGATCTTGTCCAGATGTCCAGTTGCCAACCTTGGTCACTTCCTTTAAGGCCTGACCTTCTGTCTCAAAAGCCGTTTTCCCATCAGGATCTCAAATCTCTAAATTTTAAAGGTGTGGAAATTGAACACTTCGCTTAGTGCTTAGTCATAGAGGTTTATTTGACTCAGTGATTAGCACTATGTTACAGGTTTGTAAGTCTGTTTCAAGGAAGATTTACTATCGTCTTTGGAAAACCTATATTTCATGGTGCTCCTCTTATAAATTTTCTTGGCATTCTTTTAGAATTCCTAGGATTTTACAGTTTCTTCAGGATGGTTTGGATAAGGGTTTGTCTGCAAATACTTTGAAGGGACAAATCTCTGTTCTTTCTGTTTTATTTCATATAAAGATTGTTAAACTTCCTGATATTCACTGTTTTGTTCAGGCTTTGGTTCGTATCAAACCTTTTATTAAGTCTATTTCTCTTCCTTGGAGTCTCAATTTGGTTTTAATGATTTTGCAGGCTTTTCCTTTTGAGCTTATGCATTCTTTGGATATTAAACTACTTTCTTGGAAAGTGTTATTTCTTTTGGCTATCTCTTCTGCTAGAAGAGTTTCTGAGTTGTCGGCTCTCTCTTGTGAGTCTCCTTATCTGATTTTTTATCAAGATAAAGCTGTTTTGCGGACTTCGTTAAAATTTTGGCCTAAAGTTGTGAATTCTAACAACATTAATAGGGAAATTGTTGTTCCTTCCTTCCTTCCTTGTGTCCTACTCTTAAGAATTCTCTTGAAAGATCTCTACATTCTTTGGATATGGTAAGAGCTTTGAAATCCTATGTTGAGGCTACTTAGGATTTCAGAAAGACTTCTAGTCTATTTGTTATTTTCTCTGGTTCCAGGAAAGATCAGAAAGCCTCTGCCATTTCTTTGGCATCTTGGTTGAAACTTTTGATTCACAAAGCTTATTTGGAGGCAGGGCTGTCTCCGCCTCAGAGAATTACAGCTCATTCTACTAGATCAGTTGCCACTTCTTGGGCTTTCAAGAATGATGCTTCAGTTGATCAGATTTGCAAAGCAGCAACTTGGTCTTCTTTGCATACATTTACTAAATGTTACCAATTTGATGTATTTGCTTCTTCTGAAGCAGTCTTTGGTAGAAAAGTTCTTCCGGTAGCTGTTTCAGTTTTATTCTTCTGCCTTTGATAAGAGTTTTTTGAAATTTTTTAAGAAAACTTAATTATTATTTGTATTAATTTTTCAGCGGAAATAGCTGTTTTTATTTTATCCCTCCCTCTGTAGTGACTCTGTGGATTTCCACATCTTGGGTATTATATCCCATACGTCACTAACTCATGGACTCTTGCCACTTACATGAAAGAAAACATAATTTATGTAAGAACTTACCTGATAAATTAATTTCTTTCATAGTGGTAAGAGTCCACGAGTCCCACCCTATTTTTTTGGTGGTTATGATTTGTCTGTATAAAAGCACATTATTTTTTCCAGTTCCTCTTTTTGTATGCTTTTTTACTCCTTTTTACACCTCACTACTTGGCTATTCGTTAAACGAAGGTATGAGTGCGGTGGGAGGTGTATTTATAGGCATTTTGAGGTTTGGGAAACTTTGCCCCCTCCTGGTAGGAATGTATATCCCATACGTCACGAGCTTATGAACTCTTGCCACTATGAAAGAAATTAATTTATCATATATAAAACATAAATAATGTTTTTAAAGTGTAATTATTACTTTTTAGTAAATATTCTTATTGTTAAATTGTATATCGGCTAATATTTATTAATTATCTTTTTGACCCCTGCTTTTTAGCGCTTCACAGTCTTCTTATATATTAGGTGCATGCCAGAAGTGGCCTACCCATTGTGTTCTATTTGCTCATGTAGGCAATAGTGTCTTCATTTTCAAAGAAGCATAGCTGTTTTTAAGATTTGCATGTTTGAGTGCTGACTTGTGATAAAATAAATATAACCCTACAAGTAGATCCTTTAACTTCTGATGATCCTAATTGTTGGCTGCTGTGTCCCTGACACTGAGCTTCAAGTGGTGACTCATGCAGTGAATTGCAACAACATTCTTTCTCTGTCCTTTAATTTCTGCACAACTCCTCCATTTTTTTTTCTAGCATCATTGCTGCTCAAACAGTGCCTATTGCAACAAATTTCTCCTTCCACGACTGGTCAAGGTGTTGTGTAACTGCTGCATTTACTGCATAATCAGCCTTTTCAGCTGGCTGCAAAGCCACAAATCTTGTGTATACCTTGCCTTCTACTGCAAATCTGGCATAAATGATTTCTTCGTCCACCACTGCACTATCAACTGAACCATCACACAAGACTGCAAAATACTTGGCAGCTCCATATTTTGTTTTGTGTGTTGTCTTTCTTCCTGTGCAATAAAGTGTACAAATGACCTTGCTGTTTTGGTGTTAAGATAGGTATGTCCCACATCCAAAGCCTTCATTTTGTCAAGTATGTAAAAAAAATAAACATAAAAATTAGGGATGCACCGAAATTTCGGCCGAAAATGGGCCTATCCTATTTCGGCCGAAAGAGGGGAAAGCTGGCCGAAAATTGCATGCTCTGTGAAATTAAATTAACCCCTATGCACCACAAAATCAACCCCTGGCAGCCAGATCTTTATCACCCAAAGTGTCCTCTGCCATGCCTCACTGACCGCTATAAGCAGTTACAAGCCGCACCTAAATTTAGCCCTGTGTGGCTGGGTTATTTCCAGACCATATTCAAGTTAACTACATGCCCCAGAATGCCTCGCGGGTAGAGGGGGTGCGGCACTGTGGGCTGTTCACTAACTGTCTTGAAGCAGAGCGGCAGAGTGAGAGAGGGAACTTGCTGTGTCAGGGGAATTTTATGACACTTGCCTGTAGAGCCATATAGTTACTTGTAAAGGATCCTCCGGTCAGTGAGTGTGTGAAAGGCTAATACGTATATTTACCCTTATCTGGCTCCCTGTCTAACTGTGACTTTATTTAAAAAAGCAGCTCATTGAGTCCTGCACGATGATTTGCTTTTTCAAATAAAGTCACGGTTAGACAAGGAGCCAGATAAGGGTAAATATAAATACGTAATAACCTTTCACACACTCACTGACAGGAGGATCCGTTACAAGTAACTATATGGCTCTACAGGCAAATGTCATAAAATTCACCTGACATGGCAAGATTAGGACTACCGTGTAAACAGACAGAGCGGGCTGCAGCGTGGTTTCAATACAAGCAGTTGTCACCTCCTCCTCCCGAGTACTGCACAACGAGCTGCTTTTCCAGAAAAGTCACGGCCAGACAAGGAGCCAGAAAAGAGTGAATATATGCAACATGTAGGAGCCGTTTGCACACTGACAGGAGAACTGTAATTGTTTGGGCTACAATCCACAAGCAGTGCACTGGTAATATGATATTGCATTCCTCTGTGTGCCTCAGTACCATGTCTTAATGCTTAACCCCATGATGCCTGCTGTGTGTACCTCAATTCAGATTGGTAATAATTTAGGATTGTGTCAAATGTTTAAAAGTGTATGTGTATATATATATATATATATATATATATATATATATATATATATATATATATGTATGTGTGTGTGTATATGTATATATGTATGTATGTATATATATATATATATATGTAATAAAAAGTCTTATATTAATAATAAAATTATAGAAAATAAAAACTATTTTAAAATAATCATTTGGGGGAAAAAGTCATTTTTCGGTTTCGGTTTTCGGCCAAGGGCATCCTGAATTTTTGGTTTCGGTCTATAATTTTCATTTTGGTGCATCCCTAATAAAAATAACCATTTTGTAGAGAAAGTATATAATAAAAAATAAGCAGAGACTTAGGGAAAAGCAAACATACTTTATACAATAAAAGCAGACACTTACTTGCACAAATCTGGAAAGTCAGAGAAAGACCTTGATTTAATGTCAAGGAGATGAGCATTGCAAAACAGTACTTTCTCTTGCAAGATGTATCGAGTCCACGGATTCATCCATACTTGTGGGATATTCTCCTTCCTAACAGGAAGTGGCAAAGAGAGCACCCACAGCAGAGCTGTCTATATAGCTCTTCCCTTAGCTCCACCCCCCAGTCATTCTCTTTGCCTGCTAACTGCTAGGAAGGGTAAAGTGAGTGTGGTGACAAAAATGTTAGTTTTTATTTTCTCAAGCAAAAGTTTGTTATTTTAAATGGTACCGGTGTGTACTATTCACTCTCTGGCAGAAAAGGGATGAAGATTTCTGCAAGGAGGATGATGATCTTAGCACTTTGTAACTAAGATCCACTGCTGTTCCCACAGAGTCTGAGGAGTACAGGAAAACTTCAGTTGGGGGAACGGTTTGCATGCTAAGCTGCATTGAGGTATGTTCAGTCAATTTTTTTCTAGACAGACTGTGATAATTCTAGAAAAGGCTGACAATATCCCCATGAGGGAAGGGTAAGCTGTATTCAGACACTTAATAGAGAATCCCAGCTTGCATAAAGGGCTCATTTGTTTCTGGTGGCACTTATGGGAAAAACATTTTTTTATTGAAAACTTAACGTTTTTTGAGGGACTTTAATGGGTCTTTGTGGCTTATTTAAGGGTTATTAACCCACACGGCTAGTTGAGAAACACTTTGGTGTGTTTCTTTTAGGCCCCACTAACATCGAGTGAGGTGGGAGGGGTCTATTTTCACGCCTCAGTTGCGCAGTTTCTTTTACTCTGAAGACATCCAGCTGCTTCTCCAGAGGGTCCTGCTGTGTTTGAGGGCCTAAAAGAAGTTTTTCCCCCACAAATCTATCCTAAAGGGCAGGTAGGCGCCACAGCAGAGCTGTGGCAAGGTGCTGAACGTTTTTTATGCCGGTTTTTGACGTTTTGTCAATCCGGTTTTTACATTAAGGGGTTAATCGTTTATTTGGCTGGCTGTGCAAACTTACTAAGGCTTTATGATTCTACTATTAAAATTTCGTAAAGTTTACTGCCTTTTTACACTGTTTTGCAGAGTTTGTGCATCTTTTTTTCTCTTAAAGGCACAGTATCGTTTTTTTTTCTAAGTATTATTTACTTTGAATAAGGTGTTTTCCAAGCTTGCTTGTTTCATTACTAGCCTGTTTAACATGTCTGACAACAAGGAAAATCCTTGTTCAATGTGTTTAGAAGCCATTGTGGAACCCCCTCTTAGAATGTGTCCCACTTGCATTGATATGTCTATAAATTATAAAGAGCATATTATAGCACTTAAAAATATAGCAATAGATGATTCTCAGACAGAAGGAATTGAGGGTTTGCCATCTAGCTCTCCCCAAGTGTCACAACCAGTAACGCCCGCACAAGCGACGCCAAGTACCTCTAGTGCGTCAACTTCATTTACTTTACAAGACATGGCCACAGTTATGAATACAACCCTCACAGCGGTTTTATCTAAACTGCCTGGTTTACAAGGAAAGCGTGACAGCTCTGGGTTAAGAACAACTGCTGAGCCTTCTGACGCTTTAGTAGCCATATCCGATATACCCTCACAATGTTCTGAAGTAGGGGTAAGGGATTTGCTATCTGAGGGAGAGATTTCTGATTCAGGAAAGACGCTCCCTCAGACAGATTCTGATATGACGGCCTTTAAATTTAAGCTTGAACACCTCCGCTTGTTTCTCAGGGAGGTATTAGCGACTCTGGATGATTGTGACCCTATAGTGGTCCCAGAGAAATTGTGTAAAATGGACAAATACTTAGAGGTTCCTGTTTATACTGATGTTTTTCCAGTCCCTAAGAGGATTGTGAATATTGTTACTAAGGAGTGGGATAGACCAGGTATACCGTTCGCTCCCCCTCCTGTTTTTAAGAAAATGTTTCCCATATCTGACACCATGCGGGACTCGTGACAGACGATTCTTAAGGTGGAGGGAGCTGTTTCTACTCTCGCTAAGCGTACAACTATACCTATCGAAGACAGTTGTGCTTTCAAAGATCCTATGGATAAAAAATTAGAGGGTCTCCTAAAGAAAATTTTTGTTCATCAAGGTTTTCTTCTCCAACCTATTGCGTGCATTGTTCCTGTAACTACTGCAGCTGCTTTCTGGTTCGAGGCTCTAGAAGAGGCTCTTCAGATGGAGACTCCATTAGAGGATATTATGGATAGAATTAAGGCCCTTAAGTTGGCTAATTCTTTCATTACAGATTCGTCTTTCTGGACAGGCATTACTAGTTTGTGGCCCTTCCCTTCGGGTTGGCCACGGCTCCCAGGATTTTCACAAAGGTGCTAGGGTCCCTTTTGGCGGTTTTAAGACCGCGGGGCATAGCAGTGGCGCCTTATCTAGACGACATCTTAATTTAGGCGTCGACTTTCCAGTTAACCAAGTCTCACACGGACATCGTGTTGGCTTTTCTGAGATCTCACGGGTGGAAGGTGAACATAAAAAAGAGTTCTCTCTTCCCTCTCACAAGAGTTTCCTTCCTAGGGACTCTGATAGACTCGGTAGAAATGAAAATATTTCTGACGGAGGTCAGAAAATCAAAACTCTTAACCACTTGCCAAGCTCTTCATTCCATTCCTCGGCCATCAGTGGCTCAGTGTATGGAGGTAATCGAACTCATGGTAGCGGCAATGGACATAGTTCCTTTTTCCCGCCTACACCTCAGACCACTGCAACTATGCATGCTCAAACAGTGGAATGGGGATTATGCAGATTTATCTCCGCAAATACATCTGGATCAGGAGACCAGAGATTCTCTTCTCTGGTGGTTGTCTCAGGACCATCTGGCTCAGGGAATGTGTTTCCGCAGGCCAGAGTGGATCATTGTAACGACAGATGCCAGCCTGCTAGGCTGGGGTGCAGTCTGGAACTCCCTGAAAGCACAGGGCTTATGGTCTCGAGAGGAAACTCTCCTCCCGATAAACATTCTAGAACTGAGAGCGATATTCAATGCGCTTCAGGCGTGGCCTCAACTAGCTGCGGCCAAATTCATCAGATTTCAGTCGGACAACATCACGACTGTAGCTTATATCAATCACCAAGGAGGAACACGGCGTCCTCTAGCGATGATGAAAGTAAACAAAATAACCCGATGGGCGGAGACTCACTCTTGCCATCTTTCAGCAATCCATATCCCAGGGGTAGAGAACTGGGAGGCAGATTTCCTAAGTCGTCAGACTTTTCATCCGGGGGAGTGGGAGCTCCATCCGGAAGTATTTGCACAGCTAACTCCGCTATGGGGCACACCAGAATTGGATCTGATGGCGTCCCGTCAGAACGCCAAGCTTCCTTGTTACGGGTCTAGGTCCCGGGATCCCCAGGCGGTACTGATAGATGCTCTAGCAGTGCCCTGGTCCTTCAATCTGGCCTATGTATTTCCACCGTTTCCTCTCCTCCCACGTCTGGTTGCCAGAATCAAGCAGGAGAGAGCTTCAGTGATTCTGATAGCACCTGCGTGGACACGCAGGACTTGGTATGCAGACCTAGTGGACATGTCATCTGTTCCACCGTGGATTCTGCCAATGAGGCAGGACCTTCTAATCCAAGGTCCTTTCAAGCATCCAAACCTAATTTCTCTGCGTCTGACTGCTTGGAGATTGAACGCCTGATTCTATCAAAGCGTGGTTTCTCTGAGTCGGTCATTGATACCCTGATTCAAGCTAGAAAGCCTGTCACCAGGAAAATCTATCATAAGATTTGGCGCAAATATCTTTATTGGTGTGAATCCAAGGGTTACTCATGGAGTAAGATTAGGATTCCTAGAATATTGTCGTTTCTCCAAGAAGGATTGGAGAAGGGGTTATCAGCTAGCTCCTTAAAAGGACAGATTTTTGCTTTGTCTATTCTTTTACACAAGCGTCTGGCAGATGTCCCAGACGTTCAAGCGTTTAGTCAGGCTTTAGTCAGAATCAAGCCTGTATTCAAACCTGTTGCTCCGCCATAGAGCCTAAACTTAGTTCTTAAAGTTCTTTAAGGGGTTCCATTTGAACCTATGCATTCCATAGATATTAAGCTTCTATCTTGGAAAGTTCTGTTTTTAGTAGCTATCTCTTCGGCTCGAAGAGTTTCTGAGTTATCTGCTTTACAGTGTGAGTCACCTTATCTTGTTTTCCATGCAGATAAGGTGGTTTTGCGTACCAAACCTGGATTCCTTCCTAAAGTTGTTTCTAATAGGAATATCAATCAGGAATTTGTTGTTCCTTCGCTGTGTCTTAATCCTTCTTTAAAGAAGGAACGTCTGTTGCACAATCTTGATGTGGTTCGTGCTTTAAAGTTCTACTTACAAGCAACCAAAAATTTCCGTCAAACATCTTCATTGTTTGTGGTTTATTCGGGTAAGCGGAGAGGCCAAAAGGCTACGGCTACCTCTCTTTCTTTTTGGCTGAAAAGCATCATCCATTTGGCTTATGAGACTGCTGGCCAGCAGCCTCCTGAAAGGATTACTGCTCATTCTACTAGAGCAGTGGCTTCCACATGGGCTTTTAAAAATGAGGCTTCTGTTGAACAGATTTGTAAGGCGGCGACTTGGTCTTCGCTTCATACTTTTTCCAAATTTTACAAATTCGATACTTTTGCTTCTTTGGAGGCTATTTTTGGGAGAAAGGTTCTACAAGCAGTGGTGCCTTCCGTTTAAGGTACCTGTCTTGTCCCTCCCTTCATCCGTGTCCTAAAGCTTTGGTATTGGTATCCCACAAGTATGGATGAATCCGTGGACTCGATACATCTTGCAAGAGAAAACAGAATTTATGCTTACCTGATACATTTCTTTCTCTTGCGATGTATCCAGTCCACGGCCTGCCCTGTCTGTTTACGACAGGTAGTATATTATTATTTAAAAAACTTCAGTCACCTCTGCACCCTATAGTTTCTCCTTTTTCTTCCTAGCCTTCGGTCGCATGACTGGGGGGGTGGAGCTAAGGGAGGAGCTATATAGACAGCTCTGCTGTGGGTGCTCTCTTTGCCACTTCCTGTTAGGAAGGAGAATATCCCACAAGTATGGATGAGTCCGTGGACTCGATACATCGCAAGAGAAAGAAATTTATCAGGTAAGCATAAATTCTGTTTTTAGTTTCTCACTCTGTGTCTGTCATTGTAGAAATTGCCTGGCCATCAGGTGTTTGCTTTAATTTCCGGTTTGACTCTCACTGGACACTCCACAGATGCCCTGCTGAAAGCTCATGTGTTTGAATAGTTTCCAGTTTCATTGTAATGGTGCCTTCCACAAATACATTCCATTTTACACTACATAGCATAACCTGTTTTGAGCTGTTGTACACAAGCCACTCTCTCTTTTCCGCTTTATCATTAATCATCTAGCTGTCTTTGAATTATCGCTTCCTTAGAAATGGAAAACAAATTATCAGTAAGTCTGCAAAATATAGATTAATGTAAACCTGAGCAGCAGTTTCTTTTTTTAATTCTGCTGCCGGTATTCTGTTTCCCAAAAAAATAGTGCGTCTGCTGTGACATCGCTAAGCTAACATCCAGAAGCTTTTTCGGTATGTCAGGAAAATAAAGACTAATGCAAACATGAGCAGCAGTTTCTTTCCTTAATTTTACTGGTATTGTGCTTCTTAAAACAAAAAATAAAGTGTCTGCCGTGAACAAAATAGGTGTCTGCCTTGACATCCAGAACATCCAGAACACAAGCTTGTTGTATTATACTACCAAATAAATAGTGCGTATGCTCCCAGAAATGTAATGTGCCGGCCATGACATCACTAACACCGGACCACAAGTTAGTTTTAAGGAGCAGCAAAAAAATAGTGCAGCTGCAGTATTAAGATGCAAAAAAAAAAATAGTGCAATTGCTGGGACACAGTATTATTTTACCAAAAAAAAATAGTGCAAAACTGCTATTATGACAATGCCATTCGGGCTGGTAATTTAAAAGTTGTCTGCAAGGTTTTACTCTCTATTGGCGACTGGACCGGTCTATTCATATGCCCTGACTTATTTGTTTTTACTAAAGGAACACTTAATTTTCCCTTTAATGTTGACTTTCAGGAGCTGCAATTTGGTTTCTTGCCACTAGGGTCCGCTAGATTCTTAGTCTGATTTTGCAGTGATGGTTACATAGAATTCAATGGGATCTGAATTTTTTTCAGTTGCATTTTAATTTAATTACTTTGAGTCATTTAACACTAAATTATTCCTAGGTGATGTATGCAGACTTTGAGTCTTTGAGTAATGTTATAAAGCTATTATTTACATAGTTCTTTTCTTACCATTACATATATCTCCAGAATTCCTAGTGTACAGACTTTGACTATATACTGGTAGTCAGCCACTGATGCATAATAACTGGTATTACCTATTTAGTGGTGCCCAGTGTATCAACCTCAGAAAGTTGAAGGCTTAAGTGAACGTCACCAGAATGCATAACTGTGACTCTAAGTCAGTGCATTCAGATAAAGGGACAGACCCCAGTGGTATTATTCAGTGACAGTTTTGTGTAACATTAATTTGTGATATTGATAGGAGGCTTCAAGAGAAGGGTTGTCTTTTTACACATGCTGCAAAGATAGAGACTTATGTTCCTCTAGGGCAGTGATTTTCAACCTTTTTTTTGCTGTGGCACACTTTTTTACATTAAAAAATCCTGCGGCACACCACCATCCCAAAATTTTACAAAATCACACATTGTACCTAATACAGCATATATATATATATATATATATATATATATATATATATATATATATATATATATATATATATATATATATATATATATATATATATACACACACACACTGTACTGTGCTGTGCTGTCATGCCATGCCTCCTACAAACTACATGACATATTGACATTCATTCACAAACAATCATAATGATTGTCTGTGAATGAATGTCAATGTCATGATTGTAAATGATGCCTGATGAGCCTGTCACATACCTCCCAATATTTCAAAATTTGAAAGAGGACCACCTCCACACTGGGAAAAGTCCCCCCCCTGCAAACTGGGAAAAGTGTTATATGTTGAGCACTATATATATATATATATATATATATATATATATATATATATATATATATATATATATATATATATATATAGCTGCTGCTGCTGCGCAGTTACCCTCAGTCATCATCTCACTCAAAATAAAAAAAAGTCCCAGAGTAAAAAACAAGCAAAATTTTAAAAATATGTCACACTGTTGTCAGTCTGCCACGGCACACCTGAGGATCTCTCACGGCACACTAGTGCGCCACGGCACACTGGTTGAAAAACACTGCTCTAGAGGATATGAAATAAACCATCAATTATTTAACACAGCTGAGAACAGTGGGTTATGTCCATTTAAAAATGTATCATGTCTGTTTGGGAAATGCTACTTAAGAAATATTTTCCTTTTTTTTTTTACTGTTCCTGTATTGTATAGAATTGTTTATCTCTGAACTGCTACATTGCATTTAGCAACTGATTGTCTGCATGGATTTTAATATTTAGACTTTTAGTATTTACTGTTTGCTGTTCTGTTTTAATTATTTTGTTTTCTTGCATATTCTGATTGCATACATTTGTTTTGCACTTTACTGCCACCTTCTGGTTATGTTTGAGATTATATTATTTTTTTATGTGTAAGAGTCTTGGATGTCTTTGCAAACGTCTTCAGTAACTGGCCTACAAAAATATATTGTATTGCTAAGATTCTAGATTCTCATTATCGATTAGTTGGTGGTCGATTAGTTGTATTGTCATATACATAATGTGTCTAATAATCCCATGTTTAATACATACCCCTGCTGCTCCCTCCTGCTTACAAGCATCTACACGAGCTATCGCATCAATGGCTTTCTAAACAAACGGACCAATCATAATTCTGACCAGTGTCTCTCTCCTCTGATGTCACAGGCAGATCATGACCAGTTGTCATGAGAGTCAGACACCTGGGTACGAGTGCACTGATGGCTGGAGCTGCCCGGAGTGGAGCTAGTCCTATCTGCCATCTCTCTACACTGACACAGCGCAGCACTGCCAACAATGAGTCAGTGGAGCATGAGCTCCGCAAGTCTGGGAACAGTGTGAGAAACAGTACTCGTATTGATGCTGGTCCAGCCCAGAAAAGCAGTGGGAACTTGAGGAAAAGTGCCAGCATCAGACCATTTGGATGCTATGTTCATGGTGAATTCCATGGGCTTTTTTTATGTTAGATTGCTGTATGACAGTTGGAAAAGGATACATTCTGTTCCAGGCCCATCATACCTGCAGCTCTTACTCTAAAGGGCTGTGATGCACCTGCTGGTTGATTATGCACCACATGGTTATTATGATGGGCAGTAGAGTGGAAAGCTAAAGCATTTTGGGGGCAAAGCTAGGGTTTCAGTAACAAAAGGGCCAATAGGTCTATATTATTATAGCTAGCTGTGCAACATTTTATTTTTATTTTAGGAGAAAACGGCAGGATACATCCGCAGGGAGAAAAATGTTGTATAATTCTGCACTATAAAGTATAAACAACTTTCCAATTTACTTTTATCATCAAATTTGCTTTGTGCCCGTCACTGAAAGCTAAACTTAGGTAGGCTCAAACAGATTTCTAAACCATTGAAGGCCGCCTCTTAGCTCAGTTGATTTTCACAGTGCTAGTTCATGTGTACCATAGATATAGCACTGTGCTCCCTCCCGTGGAGTTATTACTGATTGGCTAATTTCCAAGTCTGTCAAAAGAACTGAGATAAGGGGGCAGTTTGCAGAGGCTTAGATACAAGGTAATCACAGAGGTAAAAAGTGTTTTTATATAACTGTGTTGGTTATGCAAAACAAGGGAATGGGTAATAAAGATTATCTATCTTTTTAAACAAAAGTTTTGGTGTAGACTGTCCCTTTAAGTAAACTAACAAAATTGTATTTTTCTTCTATCCGATTAATCGATAAAATAAACGGCCAACTAATCGATTATAAAAATAATCTTTAGTAGCAGCCCTAAATAACATCCATGTGCGTGGTGATGTAAAAAAGAGGTAGAATGTGATTGGCTAAAGGAAAGCATCCTTTTTCCAGCTAATGCGCATGCTTGGGTGCCGTTACATAGAATAAAGTAAGTCATGCGTCAACGCTAAGGATTGGCCAGTAAAGAGTGATGTAATAAAAATTATGTGAAAAGGGGGGCAGGCTGGGAGAAGGGACTTGCCAAAAACGCTATTGCAGGGAGGTATGTGAAAAAATAACTCTATTAAACTTTGTTTGGCAGGAAGTTCACATTGAACCAAAGTTGTAGATGCAAGTTTACCATCACTTTAAAGTGAAGGTCAACTTTGATGAATGAAAGCCCGTTTTTTAAAAATACTATTAAAAACAGGGGCACTTTCATTCATCAAAGTTTATAAAGCAGCCGTTTTGTTTAAAAACGTAACTCTCTCCTCTTCACAGCCGGAGCAGCTTCCCCCGCCCACAGATCCTCTCTTCATACGTCAGCAATGACGAATCCGGCTTCCTCCAATAATGCCCCCCCGCCCCCCCGAGCAAACATTGCCTAAGGCCATGCCCCAGATACTATGTAGAAACAGAGAAGAGAAAACAACTTTCTTTGTAATGCTTCCTCTTTGGCCAAGGAAGCCTTAGTTCCTGTTATTCAAAGAAGTGGCAATAGAACCACCTTGGATGATTCCAATGTTTCTGGGAGTTGTATGTCAGGGACCAATATTCCATTTAAATTCCAGTTAGCAGCTTGGCCGTTGAATGGTTGGGTATTCCAGCTACAGTGACTATTGCAGACAAGGGAAAAGATCTACATCTTTAGATTGATATAGAGTTTGGATTTTTTTTCAGTTCGACTAGTACAACATAATACAACATAACATTACTATATCCTGTATCTGCCATATTCAATTTACCATAAATCATCTACACTATTGTGCTATCTAGAGGTGAAGTTTGAACATTGGACCTTTTACATCCTCAGGAAAAGCTTCAGAACTTAAAGGGACATGAAACCCAAATTTTTTCTTTCATGATTTAGAAAGAGCATACAATTATAAACAACTTTCTAATTTACTTCTATTATCTATTTTGCTTCATTCTCTTGATATTCTTTGCTGAAAAGCATATCTAGATATGCTTAGTAGCTGCTGATTGGTAGCTGCACACAGATGCCTCCTGTGATTGGTTCACTGTGTGCATTGCTATTTCTTCATTAAAGTATATCTAAAGAATAAAGCAAATTAGGTAACAGAAGTAAATTGGAATGTTGTTTAAAATTATATTCTCTAACTTAATCATGAAAGAAAATGTTTGGGTATAGTGTCCCTTTAAAGACTTAAGGTGGACTACCAAATGTTGTACTTTGTAAGGGGGGATGTATTTTGTTTTTTATACAGCTTTAGAATTATTACAGAAGGTTATTTTTTACTTTTGTCCCCCGAAAAATAATTTTTTACTCTTATTGTTCAGAAAGGAAGATGGGAAATGATACATTAAAAACAGCTGGCAATAGATTGTAGTGGAAGAAAATAGATTAACATACTGAGTTTTATTTTTCTAATTGGTAGTATTTATTTCAGATTTTCTCACTAATTATGTGTTTTACTTGCACAAAGTTGCCTTCATATGAATTGATTGTTTTAATATATTTTTTGCAGTCTAATTAAAATGGATAGTACAGCTATTCTCTTATAGATGTAGCTCAGCATTAATCAATATACATTTCCAAACCTTTTGCCAAAATAAATTAAACAAATAAATAAATAAAGTTTGGCCAAATAAAATCTAAATTTAGTAGATTGTACTGTGGGGAAGTAGGTCTGTTCTTGGACGAATCGTTGGATGGTTCAATTTCACATGCTCTACAATAGTGGCTTTTCAACATTTTACAAACACACATTTTATGGTGACAAACTATTCTACTGAGCAGATGTTTTTGTATTAAATTTTAAATTTAGCTGAGCAGACATGCATTTGCCATGAAACCCAAACTCTCTATGAAGACTCTCAAATTACTTTTTGAAAATGATTGCTTTCCTCCTCTCCCCAATACTGTCTCCAAAACTGTATAATCACAGCTCTGGCCTACATGCCCTCTGTATGTTATTTACCAAAGAAGAACCTCATGGGGCAGCTTTTTTTCTGCTAGTTTTATTTACAGACTATTAAACCAAGCACACAGTGTTGGCTAATGATATAGCTCCAAGAGGTGGTGCTGTTCACCTGTTACAGTCATTGCACAGTTAGTTTTCAGTTGGAGAAAATCGAAACCATAATATAAGTAAAAAATAAATAAATTAGTTGATGATAATCACACCCATGATGTTTTTATGAAAACATGCATGAAAGTGTAATAAATTAGTCATTCTGAGACAAAACATAAGTATTATAACACAATGGTTTTATGAGTTTTTTTTTATATAGTTGTAATGTGCTAAAAAAGTAGACTGCAGATTAGAATCAATAGTCGCAAACTGTTTTCTCTTGAATTTCCAAATGTAGAGCCCCTGAATCCGAACTTGTTTTTTTAATCAGTTTGTTGGATTCATATTACATAGGGGAACAGTTACTGCATATAGGTGTGGAGAGAAGCTTATATTAGCAGTTAAAAATTGCTGTTGTACAAATTGAAGGAAGAACTGGGTTAGTATAAATAGGGAGTAATTATCTGCTCCTTTCCACAAATACTGATTCAGCAGAGCACTACATATCTTTATCCCAAAAATTGTAATAAAATACTGTTTGCCCAATCAGTACTTAACTGTGAATATGTCTGACAATTACAGTGAATAGAACACAGATAAGTTTAGGCAGAAAAATTCTTAACATTTTATGTTAGGGGCATTTGAGGACTAACTCATTTGAGGGAAAGGCCAACGACTGGGTTTAGTATTGTACTTATATCAAGTTGGTCATTCTAACTTATTACTTTGAAATGGTGTGTGACTTTGTTGTGCAGGACTATATTTGCCTTCTGTAATTGTAAGATTTTTTTTTTTTGTATTAGTGTTTATTTTTTCTCCCTTGGTTTATGAAGGCACTGACGCAATGTGATCCACTACCAACTGTCTTAGTACCATAAACTACAGAGGCAGTTGCACAAGGCATATCTAAGTATGCTCCACACGGCTAGAAGAGAGTAAAAGTGATCACTAAAACAGTGACAGTTTTTACTAAAAGTGTTTTTGCTTAGCAAACTATATTTATCAATATTCTAATCAAATCTGAATAAAATGTCCCTTAAAGCAACTGACATCTGACACTCTTGCAGAACTGCATCAGTACTGGTTGGTATATGGTCTTCTTTTACCCCACTGTACTAGGTGGAAATGTCTCTAAGAACACCTTGCTGCTTACTCAGGCTGAGCATCTGAAGAGTTGTTTATCTGCACAAATGATGAAATTAGGTTTGACCCCTTTTTCAACATCATATTATCTACTTCTTCACCTTGTGAAGTTTTTGGAGACTCTGTGATTTTTTTTATAGGTCTCCAAAATATTGGCACCTGCATCTATAGGAAAGGAGTATCTCTGGGGTTTCCTTTGTGTATTTATTAATAGTGGCTGACTTACATAGAGTATTCTATGCTACATAAAAGGATGGATTGATTGAGTTAAATGCTTATTTCCAGTTTTCTTTAAATTGATTTTTCCCCCAGAAAAACTATACCTGGTACTTCTTTTTTTCTGAATATCTTATTTTAGATAATAATAATAATAATAATACTAGTTGTAGAATAACCCTTATGCTTGTTGAGATTTTGCCTCCAGTAAGTATTTTTTTTTTATCTTAGAGGCCAATGCCAGTGCTACTCTGGGTATATCTTGTTTCTTGTTTGTTCACATGAACAAACAGCAAGTGGATCTGGACCTTCTGTCATACTCTTTGATAAGCCTTTCTCCTCTGGGACCACGAGTGCATATTGAAAAATATATATAAATTTATATTGTTACATATTACATTATTGCACTGTTGTGCTTTCTTGTTTCCTGTTTTTGGTTTTGTGCTTTCCTGTATTATCCTGTGAGAGCATTGTTCTTTTGCATCCTTTGCGCTATATACCTTTTCTTTCCTAAGATATGGTGAGTCCACGGCTTAATCATTTACTGTTGGGAATATCACTCCTGGCCAGCAGGAGGAGGCAAAGAGCACCACAGCCAAGCTGTTAAGTATCACTCCCCTACCCACAAACCCCAGTCATTCTCTTTGCCTTGGTGCATGGAGGAGGTGAAGTTTTGATGTCTGATTATTTCATTTCAATCAAGATTTTATTCAGCAATTCGCTTTTGAAGCTGTGGACCTATTCCTGTCATACTAATACCCTGACAGATGAACATTCACAAACCTATTGGAACTTGCGCTTATGCACTGATATAGCGCCCACTGAACTCTAAGGTGAAATCAGGAGTTCCAGCACTTACTCTAACTGTCTGCATACTACAAATAGTATCCTGCGTGCTAATCAGCACTAAAGAGCGGATACTATAGTTTACGGAACACGGCAGCTTAGAAACTTGAGCCGGGATCTAAGGACCAATCGGATCACAGATTAAGGACCACGCCTATAAGAGTGACGTCACTCCGCCACGGCGGTAATTCCAAACCGACGGACTGATCTGACTGAACTGCTGGGGGTAAGCTAAAAGGATTTCCCTTCAAAAAAGAAAACTATCTATTAAGAGAAGTGACTTTTGCACTAAAACTGAAAGCTTTTTCGAATGACTATACGCATTTAGATAATTTGTGTGGTGGCAACCTGATTTTATACGGAGACGTCCGTTTTTTATATTCCGTTTTTATTGCATATAATGTTTGCATATTTGGCCATATATTAATACATTTTCATGTATATTCTACACTTGCACTATTTTAGAGAATTATTTTTGTAATTACCGTTCTGGTTTCTATACACATTTTGGTCAGAGGACCTTTTCTACACTTTTGCACTTTAGGAAAGTATTTTTATATAGGCATATATTAAGATATATATACCTGTTTGGATCATCTTCTACACTTGTGCACTTTATGAAAGTCTTTTTCAGACGTATCAGGATTATTTATATATCACTTAGGCATATATTAAGATATATATACCTGGCTGAACATTTTTTACATTTTTGAATTTTTGCACTTTATATAATATTTTTTGCACATAATCTTTTGCACTTACACTTGGCACTTTATTATTATTAGGCTATCGCTTTTAGCTTTTTTAGCGCTCCTGGTCAATTTAACTATTTATGCTTAACTTCCTTTATGGATAGGAAGATTAACCCCAAAACAGGTTGGCATTAATTTGATTAGAAACTTTGTGAGACATAATTGGTTTAGACGTTTTTGTGTTATCGCATTTGTTGTGATATTACTCTATTGTGCTTTTCAGCGCCACAGGAAGAGACTCCATGTCATTATGCTTCTTTTCCAGTCTGAAGCACGCGCTCTATCATAGTGCAGATGCAGCTTCAAGACCGGTGTTGTGTCACACTTATTCCGCTCGATTGTATCATAGCAGAGCGGATTTTCAGCTACACGCTGTTGAAGTGAGACAAGAATCTCAGGAGCAGGTAGGGACATCAGTCTTAAGGCTGAGGTGTTGAGGGACTAATTCATATATTTGTTATATAATCTACACACTTATTTGACTGGAATTTCTGTGGTACCATTAATCTCGCTAGAGACACAAGGGGCACGTTGTTTGCTGTGGTTCTCTTAAAGGGACAGTACAATTTTTTTTTTTTTAGTATTTTCTGCATTATGGAACAGGTTGCTGTTTCCATGGACAGATGCCCAATCTGTGTAGATAACCCAATTGTGCCACCCTTGCCCTTTTGTTCCCCATGTATAGACAGAACTTTAAAGAATAAAGATAGACTTTTTGTTTCTGATCCAACAGGCTCTCAGGATGATGCTGTTAAGGCAGTGCCACAGTTTTCTCCTCAGTCATCCCAGGCCTTAATGACGTCACATGCAGTGCCCTGCGTTTCCTCTAATTCTTCTGGGGGAGTTTATTTGCAAGCAGAGATTGCTGCCCAGGTATCTTCTGCAGGATCTGTGGCATTGGCTGCCATTCCCATGTACAGGGAAAACGCAAGAGGAAAATTAGAGCTTCAGATAGCAAGGTTTCTGTTCCAGGTTCTGCTACTCAAGTTGCCCTTTCTCATAAGTCTGATGAGGAAAATACGTTGGTAGCTTCTGAGGGGGAAATCTCAGATTCGGACAGTATAATGCCTTCATCTGATGCTGAAGTTGTATGCTTCAGATTTAAGCTTGAACACCTCCATGTACTGTTAAAGGAGGTTTTGGCTACACTTGATGACTTAGATTCTCCTACCATTGCCAACCCTAGGAAATCTGATAAGCTTAATAAATACTTTGATGTTCCTTCCTCGGTGGAGGTCTTTCCTGTGCCAGTTGGTGCCACAGAGATTATAGCAAAGAAATGGGATTGGCCTGGGATTCCTTTTTCCCTGTCTCCTGTCTTTAAGAAGATGTTTCCTGTTACTGACTCCATTAAGGAGTCGTGGCAAACGGTGCCTAAAGTAGAAGGGGCCATTTCTAGTCTGGCTAACTACTATTCCTTTTGAGGACAGCTGCTCCTTTAAGGATCCAATGGACAAAAACCTGGAGGCTTATTTGAAGAAAATGTATGTTTATCAAGGTCTCCAATGGCAACCTGCAGTGTGTATTGCGACTGTGACAAGTGCTGCAGCCTATTGGTTCGACTACTTGTCTGAGTCTCTTCAGGTAGAGACTCCTTTAGAGGAAATCCAAGATAGGATTAAGGCTCTTAAGTTGGCCAATTCCTTTATTACTGATGCTTCCTTGCAGGTCATTAAATTGGGAGCCAAAATATCTGGTTTTACTGTGCTAGCGCGCAGAGCATTGTGGTTGAAATCTTAGTCAGCTGATGTTTCCTCTAAGTCTAAGCTTTTGGCAATTCCTTACAAGGGTAAGACCTTGTTTGGACCAGGACTGACAGAAATTATTTCTGATATTACAGGTGGAAAAGGGTCTTTCCTCCCACAAGACAAGAAGAATAAACCGAAAGGACGTCAGAGTAATTTTCGTTCCTTTCGTAAATCCAGAGGAAAGTATTCCCCTTCCTCTTTCTATCAGGAACAGGCCAAGTCTTCTTGGAAGCCCTCCCAGGCTTGTAACAAGGGGAAGCAATCAAAGAAACCTCAGCTGACTCTAAATCAGCATGAAGAATTTGCCCCTGATTCAGGATTGGATCTAGTGGGGGGCAGACTATCTCAGTTTTCTCAAGCCTGGATACGAGAGGTCCCAGATCCCTGAGCTGTGGATTTCCTCCCAGGGGCAGGTTCCACCTATCAAGATTATCTGCAGACCAGATAAAAATAGAGGCGTTCTTGAAATGTGTTCAGGATCTTTCTTCCCTGGGAGTGATTGTTCCAGTTCCAGTTCAGGAACAGGGTCTAGGTTTCTATTCCAATATGTTCGTGGTTCCCAAAAAAGAGGGAACTTTTCAACCTATTTTAGACCTGAAGTGTATAAACAAGTTTCTCAGAGTTCCGTCTTTCAAGATGGAGACTATCCGCTCCATTCTTCCTTTGGTGCAAGAGGGTCAGTTTATGACGACCATAGACCTAAAGGATACGTACCTTCATGTTCCCATTTACAGGGATCATCACAAATTCCTGAGATTTTCTGGACTTTCAGTTTGTGGCTCTTCTGTTTGGCCTTGCCACAGCTCCCAGAATTTTCTCAAAGGTTCTGGGGGCTCCCTTGGCAGTGATCCGGTCCCAGGGAATTGCAGTGGCGCCCTACCTGGACAACCTATTGGTTCAGGTGCCATCTTTTCAACAAGCAAGATATCACACAGAGATCTTGTTGTCTTTTCTACGTTCCCATGGGTGGAAAGTGAATCTGGAAAAGAGCTCCTTTGTTCCAGCTACAAGGGTAGTCTTCTTAGGGACTATAATAGATTCCCTATCAATGAAAATTTTTCTGACGGAGGTCAGAAGAGCCAAAATCCTTTCCTCTTGCCTCTCTCTCTACAGTCTACTGCTCGACCATCAGTGGCTCAGTGTATGGAGGTAATCGGTCTGATGGTGGCTTCCATGGACATTATTCCCTTTGCTCGATTCCATTTGAGAGCTCTACAGTTGTGCATGCTCAGACAATGGAACGGTGATTATGCGGATCTGTCTCAGAGGATAGATCTAGACCAGTCGACAAGAGACTCTCTCCCGTGGTGGTTTTCTCAGGAACATCTGTCTCAGGGCACATGCTTTCTGAGACCTTCCGGGGTGATTGTGACCACGGACGCCAGCCTGCTGGGCTGGGGAGCAGTCTGGGACTCATTAAAGGCGCAGGGACTTTGGACTCTGGAGGAGTCTGCTCTCCCCATCAACATCCTGGAGTTGAGAGCGATTTACAATGCTCTGATGGCTTGGCCTCAGTTGTCCTTAGCTCAGGTTATCAGGTTCCAGTCAGACAACATCACCTCAGTGGCTTACATAAACCACTAGGGAGGAACTTGGAGTTCCTTAGCAATGAAGGAGGTGTATCGGATTATTCAGTGGACGGAAGCTCACAATTGCTGTCTGCCATCCACATTCCAGGAGTAGACAACTGGGAAGCAGATTTTCTGAGCAGACTGACTTTTCATCCCGGGGAGTGGGAACTCATCCGGAGGGGTTCTCCAACTTAACCCTCGAATGGGGGTGCCGAAGTTGGATCTGATGGCATCTCAGCAAAATGAGCTTCCAAGGTACGGGTCAAGGTCAAGAGATCCACAGGCTGCTCTGATAGATGCTTGGGCGGTTCCTTGGGATTTCAGACTGGCATACCTGTTTCCTCCGTTTGCTCTCCTTCCACAAGTCATTGCTCGTATCAAACAGGAGAGAGCGTCAGTGATTCTAAAAGCCTCTGCGTGACCTCGCAGGATCTGGTATGCAGACCTAGTGGAGATGTAATTTCTCCCACCATGGAGACTGCCTCTGATGAAGGAGCTGCTGATTCAGGGTCCCTTCTTTCATCCAAATCTCGTTTCTCTGAAGCTGACTGCTTGGAGATTGATCGCTTCTGTCTAAGCGTGGTTTTTCTGGGTTGGTCATTGAGACCATGATTCAGGCACGCAAGCCTGTTACGAGATAGATTTATCATAAGATATGGCGTAAATATCTTTATTGGTGTGAATCCAAGGGCTACTCTTGGAGTAGGGTCAGGATTCCTAGAATTTTGTCTTTTCTCCAGGATGGTCTGGAGAAGGGTTTATCAGTCAGTACTCTGAAGGGTCAGATTTCTGCTTTATCTATATTGCTGCATAAGCATCTGGCGGACGTGCCAGATGTGCAATCTTTTTATCAGGCCTGTGTTTGTCTGTTGCTCCTTCTTGGAGCCTTAACCTTGTTCCTAAAGTTTTACAGTAGGCTCCGTTTGAGTCATTGCATTCCATAGATATTAAGTTGATATCTTGGAAGGATTTGTTTCTTATTGCTATCTCTTCTGCTCGGAGAGTCTCGGAACTCTCAGCTTTGCAGTATGATTTGCCTTATCTTATCTTTCATGCCGATAAGGCGGTTCTTCGTGCTAAGGTAGGTTTCCTTCCTAAAGTTGTTTCAGACAGAAATATTAATCAGGAAATTGTTGTTCCTTCTCTATATCCTAATCCTCCTCCTCACAAAGAATGTTTGTTGCACAACTTGGATGTTGTACGTGCTTTAAAATTTTATTTACAGGCGACTAAGGATTTTCGCCAGTCTTCTGCCCTGTTCGTTTGTTTCTCTGGGAAACGTAAAGGTCAGTAAGCTACTGCTACTTCTCTTTCTCTCTGGTTGAAAAGTACAATTCTTTTTGCTTATGAGACTGCTGGACAGCAGCCTCCTGAGAGAATTTACGGCTCATTCCACTAGGGCTGTCTCCTCTTCTTGGACTTTCAAAAATGAAGCTTATGTGGAACAGATTTGCAAGGCTGCAACTTGGTCTTCTCTGCATTCTTTTTCCAAATTTGATACTTTTGCCTTGGCTGAGGCTTCTTTTGGGAGAAAGGTTCTTCAAATGGTGGTGCCTTCTGCCTGTCTTGTCCCTCCCTATTCATTTGTGTCCTCTAGCTTGGGTATTTGTTCCCAACAGTAAATGATGAAGCAGTGGACTCACCATATCTTAGGAAAGAAAACAAAATTCATGCTTACCTGATAAATGTATTTCTTTCCGGATATGGTGAGTCCACGGCCCCGCCCTTTATTTCAAGACCGTTATTTTTGTCTAAACTTCAGGCACCTCTACACCTTGTGTTACTCCTTTTTTCTCCATTTACCTTCGGTTGAATGACTGGGGTTTGTGGGTAGGGGAGTGATACTTAACAGCTTGGCTGTGGTGCTCTTTGCCTCCTTCTGCTGGTTAGGAGTGATATTCCCAACAGTAAATGATGAAGCTGTGGACTCACCATATCCGGAAAGAAAGAAATTTATCAGGTAAGCATAAATTTTGTTTTAAAGTGATTGACTTATAAAATGAATCTACTGGTATCTTCGACCACTAGAATTTTTTTTAAAGGGGCAGCAGGAAAAACACATTTCATATTTCACAAACCTAACAATGCGATATATATGTGTGTCTAATTGGCATTAGGTAAAACTATCAGATAAACTGCTAACATATTGACAGTGGCTAGTCTTGTCTACTCCGGCAATAAGTCCTTATTATTTCCTCCATATAAAGTAAATGGTGTGTGGAGTTTTGCTATTAAAAAACATTTGCAGCAAACATGGTGCATTCAAAACCTATTCAAACTTACCCACTAATTTATTTCAATAATACCAAAAAAGCTTACAATTACAAGGTGTTTACTGCCCCTTTAAGTTGGGTTCTCAATTTTATGTTAGTTGTTTTTGTTCACAAATTATCTTTTATTTCTGCTGATGATATTTTCTTCTTGGAATAATAAGTTCTTCTTTTCAGGCTTGATGACTCACATATTATTTGAAAACTACTAAGGAAATCTGTTTTTATTTTTTCCTCTTTTCGCTATTGTAAAGGGCCAGAAAGTTGCTTTAGCTCATTGTATTAACTCTGTGACCCTGATGTCTTATGGATTTAGGAAAAAGCTGATTCCTTTTATGGTCTGAGCTCATTCTGCTTGGATGTTGCAGCTTCGTGGGCCTTAATCATAAAGCGTCATTGGAACTTTTAAGTAAGGTTGCCAGATGGTCTCCTTGCATACTTTCTAAATTTGACCAATTCATTGAGTTTGTTTCAGTGCATGCAACATTTGGTGAATAGCTTTTATGGATTGTGGTTTCTCAGAGTTACGCATAAGTCTTACTGCAAACTTACCTTCATATGGTCTAGCTTTGGTACAGGCTCACCAGTCCTAATATGGTTCCGTAGGAGTTTAAGTGAGAAACAGATAACTTGTTCTCACTTGTTTTCAGCACCCTGTGGGGTGAGCCAAAAAGCTTAAAGGGACATGAAAGTCAAAATTAAACTTTCATGTTTCAGATACAGCAGGCAATTTTAAGACACTTTAAAAATTCACTTTTATCATCAAATATACTTTGTTCTTTTGGTAGCCTTTGTTGTAGTTATATTTACACATTCTCAGCAGTAGGAATTCTCTACAGCTGCTGGTGATTGGTGGCTATACATATTTGTCTCTTCTCATTCGCTCACCAGATGTGTTCAGGTAGCTCCCAGTAGTGGGACTGAATTTAACTATGTGTTTAATACTTGTGAAGGGGTTAAACACACCATTCTATGCAATCAATAGAGCACTAATACAATGCTCTGAGCTTAGCACATTTTTCTTTTTTGTACTTTTATGCCGTTAGATTTTTTTAATTACAATACATTGCTAAGGAACATGCTGCAGTCACAGTTTAAGAACACTCATAGCTTACTTAGGCCATATACAAGATCACCTAAGCTGCAATAAACGTTATAGAATATTTACCTAAAAAATATGTGAGATGCAAAAGTATGCTTACGGTTCACCTTTGGCAAAGATGAAGTATTTTTATGCAAATAATCATCAGAAATGTTAGTTCTTAAACCATGAAAATATTTAATCCTCTATTTAGCTCTTTTAATTCTCACATTTCTACATTTCCTGTTGTAAAGTATAAAAACAATTCAATTTTATTGGTCACATTATCCATTGATCTGTTTATCTGGCCAGATCCCTTATACTAGGCAAAAGATAGAGCTATGAGGTAACATTTATTTTTCAGATCAATATATCTTACATTTCATTTTCTCTATAGTCTCTAACTTCTAAAATTATCAAAAAACTTGAATTTAATTTCCTTTTTTAAACAACCTTAACGTCCAAAATCACCATAAAGTTGATATGACGTTTTGTGTACAAATCATTACCTATGCTTGTTAGAGAGTCCAGAAACCAAAGTCTGTAACTTAGGTTTTCAAAATGCCACAGCTGTTTGATATTTTGAATTTGCTTTTTGGTCTCTACGGAGCATGGAGCAAGCAACATTTTAAAGAAAATCAGGAGTTGTTTAATTTCCCTTAATAATAATTTGATATATCCTAGGTCAGGGGTGGCCAACCTTTTGGACCTCAGGGACCACTAAACTCACAATTTTGAATCCCGTGGACCACTAACAGGATTTTTTTTTTAAAAGGTACATACCTCTATAATGTATGTGTTTGTATGTATGTATGTGTGTGTGTATATATATATATATATATATATATATATATACACACATACTGTACATAACTAGTATAACCATAGCTAAGTTTACATTATGGGGCCTATTTATGAAGGTGCGAGCGGACATGATCCGATATTGCGGATCATGTCCTTTGCACAGCGATAAATGCCGACAGCATACGCTCTCGTATTTATCATTGCACCAGCAGTTCTGGTGAATTGCTGGTGCAATGCCGCCCCCTGCAGATTTGCGGCCAATCAGCCGCTAAGCAGGGGGTGTCAATGAACCCGATTGTATTTGATCGAGTTGATTTCTGTCCGCCACCTCAGAGCAGGCGGACAGGTTATGGAACAGCGGTCTTTAGACCGCTGCTTCATAACTTCTGTTTCCGGCGAGCCAACGCGGGGCATCAAGCTCCATACAGAGCTTGATACATATGCCCCTATGTATATATTTACACATTTTTAAGAATTATTTTTTGGAATTAACAAAATAAATGACAGAACTGAGAGAATTCTTCCAAATGACAGATGAAGGGTGAGTGCTAACTTTTGAGCTGGAAACAGAGAGGCAGAAAGTGGGGAAATTTTTTTATGTTTAAAAGGACCTCAAGACTTTCAAGTTACCTCCCCAGTTAGGAATTATTCAAAACTACTTATGGTCATGGACAGACATTGGAGTCATAAATTAAGTTTATATCAAATAGGATGTGAGCTAACCACAACTGATGTTACTGGCAATTACTATAATACTGGTGGGATATGGCTGATCTGCTGGATGGCAATAACTGGAATTCAGGTGGAATGGCTTTGTGCGTGGGAAAATGATTAGAATGAAAAATAATTAATATTTAATTAAAGAAAAAGAAGATGGAGGGGAGGAAGACAATCCGTGATGTAAGTCCATCTGAAGGAATTAGGAAAACTACTACAAAGAGACAGGTAAAGGGAAGAAAATAAATGAAATATAAGAAAAACTTTTTTTAAGATTTTCTTTCTTTATATACTTTAATTCCACTATTTCAAGCCAAGACTATACCAACATCTGCTGGCTTTAGAATAGAAGCATCTTCCTCTGAGCAGCCCACCGGGTGGGAGGAGTTAAAAATACAATCTAGCTACGCAAGATGTGCAGTACTACGCAACGTGCGTAGGGAGATTATAATTTAAAGGGACAGTCAACACTAGAATTTTTGTTGTTTAAAAAGATAGATAATCCCTTTATTACCCTTTCCCCAATTTTGCATAACAAACACAGTTATAATAATACACGTTTTACCTCTGTGATTACCTTGTATCTAAGCCTCTGCAGACTGCCCCCTTAATGCAGTTCATTTGACAGACTTGCACTTTAGCCAATTAGTGCTAACTCCTCTGTAAATTCACGTGCGTGAGCTCAATGTTATCTATATGAAACACATGAACTAATGGCCTCTAGTGGTAAACAAACTGGCAAAATGCTTTCAGATTAGAGGTGGCCTTCAAGATCTAAGAAATTAGCATATGAACCTCCTAGGTTTAGCTTTCAACTAAGAATACCAAGAGAACAAAGCAAAATTGGTGATAAAGGTAAATTGGAAAGTTGTTTAAAATTACATGCCCTATTTGAATCATGATAGATTTTTTTTGGACTTGACTGTCCCTTTAACTCCTCTGTCGGTTTTCACTGGTGTCCAACCAGGGGGTGTCACCATCAGAGGAGATTAATTCCTGCTTGATGGTGTCAAGGACCACCAATATCTTCTCGTGGACCACCAGTGATCCATGGACCACTGGTTGGTGACCGCTGTCCTAGGTTGTCATGAATGCTTAAAGAGATATAAACTGATAATTGAGATAATATTTACAATGTTCCAGTGCTAAACTCTGAACAACCTCTGAGAAGAACATACAGAAAAGCGTGTGGAGTATAGAGTTACAGCAGCTTTATTCCAGCATGGAAGTGGATGTGAATTACACGTTTCACTTTGACATCAGTCATAACTTTTTGCACATGGTTAGATTTTGCAGTGCATCAGCAGGGAACTTATTTTATTATAGTTTGTAGACATTTAAAGGGACATAAAACCCCAACATTTTCTTTCATTATTCAGATAGAGCATACAATTTTAATCAACTTTCCAATTTACTTCTATTATCACAATTTCTTTGTTTTCTTGTTATCCTTTGTTGAAAAGCAGCAAGGTGAGTTTGGAGTCTGCACGTATCTGCAGTACTATATGGCAGCAGCAATTTTGCAACAATGTTATACATAACCAAGAACACTATATGGCAGCACTATTTCCTGTCATTATGTGCTGCAGAAATGTGTACGCTAGCTATCTAGATATCTCTTTAAACAAAGAATAAAAAAAGAACACATTGGAAACGTTTTTAAAAATTGGATTCGCTATCTGAATCATGAAAGAGAAAAATTGGGTTTCATGTCCCTTCAAAAGCAAATGAAAGTCAAATGTAAATTTTTATGGTCTAGATTTTGGGGTCAATTTATCAAGCTCCGTACGGAGCTTGATGCCCCGTGTTTTCGGCGAGCCAGCTCCATAACCTGTCCAACCTGCTCTGAGGAGGCGGACAGAAATCAACCCTATCAGATACGATCGGGTTGATTGACACCCCCTGCTAGTGTCCGATTGGCCGTGAATCTGCAGGGGGCGGCATTGCACTAGCAGTTCACAAGAACTGCTGGTGCAATGATAAATGCCGAAAGCGTATGCTGTCGGCATTTATCGATGTGCAGCAGACATGATACGCTACATTGTATCATGTCCGCTCACACATTAGTAAATTTACCCCAAAGCATGCAGTTTTAGGAGACTTTTAAATTTACTTCTGTTGTCAAATTTGCTTTGTTCTTTTGATATCCATTGTTGAAACACATACCCAGGTAGGCTCAGGAGCAGCAATGCACTACTGACAGCTAGCTGGTGATTGGTGGCAGTACACATTTCATTGGCTCATTAGATGTATTTGGGTAGCTCTCAATAGTACATTACTGCTGTGGCAGAATCTGGTGACATTAGTTTTTTTAAGTGGGTTCCTGGCTTCAGTAACCTTTAGAAGGAAAACATCAACATAGTGCAGTATTGTTAGACTTGAAAACTGCACTAAAAGGATGTACTCACATGAATACGTAGAAATAATCTGGTTTATTCAGAAATCAACAGTCTTGTTCTAATGACAACAAAATCCAGTTTAATGAAACATCCAATATAAAAGCTCATGTATTTCAGATAAAAACTTAAAGTGAAGGTTAAGTTACCTGTTTCACAAACTTGAATTAAATTCTATTTGTCAAATAAATATGAGTCTCATTCATCATCTTCTTCACATTGAAAGTTTTAAAAAGTTATCGCTGTATGAAAATCGCAATTTTAATGTAATCCAAATCAACTTTTTTTTTTTTGTGTGTGTTTTTTTTTTGTGTGTTTTTTTTTTTACTGGATCACATTCTCAAAAGCACGAATTGAAAATCTGGCCGTTAGGCGGCCGTCGTTCTACATCACCCGCCACATATTTTAAAAGCGCATGCGCTGCTGTCTTATCCTCCATTTAGGACTACAAGCGCGCTCCCGTTTCTCGTGGGACCTTTGCCGAAACTAACAATAACAACGCTCTACTTGGGACAAACACTAACGAATGCGCATTGATGCTCTAGATTGAAAAGTATTGCATGCGCAGTAGTTGTTGATATCGGCGTTTTGCGCATGCGCAATAGGTAGGATCAATGTGCATGCACTTGGAAGATGCGTATAGAGCGGGTGGGACCGCGCTATACATAACATCAGAGATAACACGGAAGTAGAGGTGGGGAGGAGTTTGGACGGAAACGATAGGAAGATTACTATGTATTATAAATATTGAAATTCACAAATTAGAGAAAAATAAACTTAGTGACCATCTTAATGTGCTATTAATAATTTAATTTAGCTATTCAAAGCATTAAAACTTTATCTTCACTTTAACTGTTTTCGGTGGTGAACAAGTAACTCACTTACTGTTGTGTGTGATGTAAGTTTTCTGCTGTACTTTTTTGTAAAAGTTGTGCTTTGTCCCACACTCACTAGAGAGGTCAAAAAGCAAAATCTGTAAACTAGATTTTAAAAATGCTGCAAATAGCCTAAACCAGCCATATTTATTTTCAGCATTTGCAGGTTACAAGATTTGTTTTTTGGCGTGAGACAAACACAGTTTTTACACAAACCCTAGAGGTGTTTAAAGGGACAGTCTACTCCAGAATACTGTAGTTATTGTTTAAAAAGATAGATAATCCCTTTATTACCCATTCCCTAGTTTTGCATAACCAACACAGTTATATTAAAGGGGCAGTAAACCTAGAAAATAATGTTATATAATTCTGCACAGTGCAGAATTATATAACATTATCTTAGCCAAACTTTATGTAACATAATATTGCCTGTGAAATTTGATTAAAAAAAAGATTTTTCAGACCCCCACTCTTGCTCTACTGAGCGGGTCTGGTTTTCCCCCTGAGCGCATCTGGGCAGCTGTCTAGTCACCGCCCAGCCCGATCACGCCATTACACTCAATGCAGCTCGCTCCTGCTCTGTCTGATAGCGGGAGCAAGCTGCATTGAGTGTAATGGCGCGATCGGGCCAGGCTGTGACTAGACAAAAAAAAAAACAGACCCACCGGCAATATTATGTCACATAAAGTTTGGCTAAGATAATGTTATATAATTCTGCACTATGTGCAGAATTATATAACATTATTTTCTAGGTTTACTGCCCCTTTAATATACTTTTTCCCTCTGTGATTACCTTGTATCTAAGCCTCTACAGACTGCCCTTTTATTTCAGTTTTTTTGACAGACTTGCATTTTAGCCATTCAGTGCCTTCTCATGAGTAACTCCATGGGTGTGAGCACAATGTTAGCTATATGGCACACATGATGATAAAAGTGAATTAGATAGTTGTTTAAATTGCATGACCTATCTGATTCATGAAAGTTTATTTTGACTAGACTGGTCCTTTTAATGTCCTGTTAACCCTTAGTTGACTAAATGTTTTTTCTCCTGGCTATGAAACATAATTGATAATGGTAGGTATGTAGCTGTTAACCTCTGTACTGATGTTTCTAAATATGAAGATCTTATACTGTTATGTATTTTTGTATTTTAGGCATTGTCCAATTGGTTTGCTTTTTGACTTGCATGCATCAAACACCTCTCTTCCTTGGAGCATTACTGTGCACTTTAAGGTAAGAGTACATAAAACGCTGAAGGGATTGGGGTATGGAAAAATAACTGCTTTACAAATGCCACAAGGCAAAAATATGCACAGAGAGGACTATAACTAGCTAAATAAAATGGTTACAAAAAAAAGCTAATTTGGGTGTATAGCCCTTCTTTTGTATACGTGTTAAACTTTTGTTGATTTTTTATGATGTATCTAATGTGTTCAGTATAGGAAATACACTATAATTAGGGGTCCAGTGGAAGAAGTGTTAGGAAAGTGAGCAAGATAAAAAGGTTATTGAGGGTTTATGCATACTAACAACAATGTGATAACATCCACAGGATTTTTTTTTTTAAAAACAGATAAACACATTACAAGGCTAGAAAATCTCCAGAAATAGAGATCATTTTTTTTTTTTAAATTTCTCTCAAGTCTACCCATATTTCCTATAAATTGAAAGTTTAAAGGGACAGTAAACACCAATTTTCATATAACTGCATGTAATAGACACTACTATAAAGATGGATATGCACAGATACTGATATAAAAATACAGTATAAAACTTTTTAAAAATGTACTTAGAAGCTTCCAGTTTAGCACTGTTGATGAGGTTAGGCTGGGACACCCAGTGAAAGTGGCTGGGAAAGCAAGAAGTTCAAACAACCCCCCCTTCCCTGCATATGAAATTTCAGATAACATATAATATAATAGGAGCCAGCAGTAGTCTGTAAACGCGTGTATACATCTGACACTGTGGGGCTTGGTTAGGAGTCTGAAAATCAGCACAATATTATTAAAAAGATATTCAAAACTATACATTGTTACAAAAACAAACATGCAGTTTAAGATACTTTTTCCATTTCATTCTTTTATCAAATTTGCTTTGATCTGTTTGTATTCTTTATGGCAAAGCATACCTAGGTAGGCTCACGATCAGCAATGCACTTATGGGAGCTAGCTGCTGATTGGTGGCAACACACATACATGCCTCCTGTGTTCACCAGATGTGTTCACCTAGCTCTCAGTAGTGCATTGCTACTTCAGCAAAGGATAACAAGAAAATCAAGCAAATTTGATAATAGAAGTAAATTGAAAAGTTGTTTAAAATTATATTCTGTATGCAAATCATAAAAGAAAGAAAACATTGTTTCATGTCCCTTTAACTGATCAAAATATATAGCAAATTTGAAGTTCAACCTAACACTTAAAGTGAATGTAATTTTTGATGCTAAAGTGCCTGGTTTTTAAAAATTCGATTAATTTACATTTCACTCGTGTTGTGAAAAAAACTTACCTTTTAATTTTGACAGCTGCTCCAGCTTCCCCCGGTCGTCGCAAGCCATTTCTGATGTCAGAAATGATGGATCGGTCATCCTCCAATCACGGCTTCCCCCCCTGATTCATTGCTGTGATTGGAGGAAGCCAGATTCCTCATTTTATACCCAGGAAGAGGCTTTGCGACGAGTGGGGGAAGCTGGAGCAGCTGTCAAGTTTAAAAGGTAAGGTTTTTTTCACAACACGAGTGAAATGTAAATTTTGATGAATTAAAGTGCCCCTGTTTTTAATCAAATTTTTAAAAACCGGGCACTTTAGCATCAAAATTTACATTCACTTTAACTATATTAAATATGAAGTTCATCCTAACACCTAATAATATTACAAAATAAAACTGTGCGTGTATCCATTAGTTTATTTTCTTGTACGTTTGCGCAAAACATTTGTTTTAACCAGATTCTAAAGGTTTATATTTTTCAAATTAATGATGGCTTTGTAAACCAAGCTAGGTGTGCTCTACCATTTTACAAGACGTATTGAGCAGTCGTTTTGCTTTCTGCACTGCACAAAAATAAAATGCTAATGGATCCTGCATCATACACTGTAGCCTTTCTCAGTTAGGGGAAAGCACAATGTACAGTGTTAAACAACAAGGAAAAAATGCAAAAAACAGTACAATTAAAGGGACATGACACCCAATAAACTTTTCAGAGCATACGATTTAAAAATACCGGTAGTTTCCAATGAATTTCTGTTTTCAAACTTGCTTTGCTCCCATTGAATTTCTTTGTTGAAGAGATACCTACGTAGGTAGTATGCACATGTCTGGGGTCTACATGGTTACACTGCCACCTAGAATATTTAAAGTATTCTTGCAAAACTGCTGCTATAAAGTGCTCCAAACACGTTCACATTCCTGAGAGTTCCCACCTACTTTTCAACAAAGAATACGAAGATAATTAAAAAAAAAAATACATGCTATCTGGATCATGAGAGGAAAATCTTTGTAGTTTATGTTATTTAAGTCTATTGATATTCATAGTTAAAGATTGGGGAATGGGGATTTACATTTTATGTCATTTAAGGACTTTAACTCGTGATTTAACCAGTAAAATGTTACAAAAAAAAATAAAGTAGAAAACCAAAACAAAAAGAAAAGTAAATTGCTGACTAAGAACCACTTGTGACATCTGAACCATTTAATAAAGACAATAATACCACTTCTCAATTGCTTTATTTGTCATTTCTAAGATTTCAAAATCTGTCATCTAGGCCAGGGCATGACTTAACATGTTTTTATGGTATATGAAATTACTGAGCTTACTACGATAACATCCCAACCGTTTATCAAAACCACTGTACGCTGAATGCATGCTGGAACAGAGTGTTCCTTTCAATACACTAAACTCATGCTCTAGTTCTGAGTCATACGTTCCACCACTGTCATGCAAACAAATGCCTCTTCTGTGCAGCAAGCCTAGGAATAACTTCTCTTTCCTGCAATGTCATTACAGTGAAAAGTGTGAGGGAATATTGTAGTCAGAAAGTAAACTGCTCAAACGGTACAAGCCAATTTACACTGGAATGTTGACCCATGGAACTCAATAGCAAAATGACATTTTCTTTCATTTACGGCATCACGGTTCTATGGCTTTACATATGTATGGGTAGACTACTAGGCCAGATAGCTGTTGTGCACTTGTCAGTGATTTAGTTATCAAAGGGGAAGGTTATTTTTTAAATACAATTGTAAGCTTTGAATGGACATTGTAGTGCAGAATATACAGTACATGCCCTGAATCATTGGAGCATGTTATTTTAGCTCTATTCACCCTGCAAGTCTGTGTTTAAAGGGGCATGAAACACTTTTTTTTTTAAATTTCATTATTCAGATATAGCATGCAATTTTAAACAACTGTTCAATTTCTTTCTATTGTAATTTACTTTGCTCTCTTATTCTTTGTTGAAAAGCATACCTAGGTAGGCTCAGGAGCAGCAATGAATTACTGGGAGCTAGCTGTTGATTGGTGGCTGCACATATATGCTTTTTCTCATTGGCTCGCTCAGTGTGTTCAGCTAGCTCCCAGTAATGCATTACTGCTTCTTCAACAAAACATACTGAAAACAAAGGAAATGTAATCATAGGGTAAATTGGAAGTTGTATAAAATTGTATGCTCTATCTAAATCATGAAAGAATGTTTTTTGTTTTTCATGTCCATTTAACCTCTGCAAAGATGATCCATTTATATAGCCAAACTGGGAGTGTTTTTGTAAAAATGTATAGTTTCTCCTGTTAAGTGTGGTCAGTCCACGGGTCATCATTACTTCTGGGATATTAACTCCTCCCCAACAGGAAGTGCAAGAGGATCACCCAAGCAGAGCTGCTATATAGCTCCTCCCCTCTACGTCACACCCAGTCATTCTCTTGCACCCAACTAATAGATAGGATGTGTGAGAGAACTGTGGTGATTATACTTAGTTTTTATATCTTCAATCAAAAGTTTGTTATTTTAAAACAACACCGGAGTGTGTTGTTCCTTCTCAGGTAGAATTTGAAGAAGAATCTACCTGAGTTTTTGGATGATTTTAGCCGGCGTAGCTAAAATTCATTTTGCTGTTCTCGGCCATTCTGAGGAGTGAGGTAAACTTCAGATCAGGGGACAGCGGGCAGGTTCACCTGCAAAGAGGTATGTTGCAGTATATTATTTTCTGAGGAATGGAATTGACTAAGAAAATACTGCCAATACCAATATAATGTAAGTTCAGCCTTAAATGCAGTAGTAGCAACTGGTATCAGGCTGTTTATGTATATATGTGTACACTTCAGTATTCTGGGGAATGGCACTTCTCTGGGTAATACTATATGCATATAATCTTTAGCCTTACTTGCAGTGGGAACGTCTAGCAACAGGCTGTTTAATGACATTTCATGATATTTAATTTTAAACGTTTTTACTGGCATGCTAAATTGTTTAAATATCTGAGGTACTGGGTGAAAAATTGTTTTTGGGCACTTTTTTTCCACTTGGCTGTCGTTTATTTTAATTTGAGACAGTTTACTGAGCTTCCCTCACTGCTGTGGGTGAGGGGGAGGGGCCTATTTTGGCGCTTTTGCTACGCATCAGAAATTCAGTCAAAAGTCTTTTTTCTCTTCCTGCATGATCCGGATCGTCTCTACAGAGCTCAAGGGTCTTCAAAGATTATTTTGAGGGAGGTAATCACTCACAGCAGACCTGTGAGTTTGTGCTTTGACTGGGATAAAAAACGTTATATTTTGTACATTTGTTTCTCTGCTATTAAGGGTTGGTTATCCATTGCTAATGGGGGCAATCCTTTGCTAAATTTATGCTTTTACTGGGAAAAATCTGATTGTTATAATTTTTCCGGTTTTTTATTATTAAACTGTCATAATTTTTTTCTGTGCTTCTTAAAGGCACAGTGCGTTTTTCATATTACTTGTAATTTGAGTGAAAAGTATTTCCAAGCTTGCTAGTTTAATTGCTAGTTTGTTAAACATGTCTGATTCAGAGGAATATCTCTGTGCTATATGTGCAAAAGCCAAGGTGGAGCCCAATAGAAATTTATGTACTAATTGCATTGATGCTACTTTGAATAAAAGTCATTCTGTACAAATTGAACATCATTCACCAAACAACGAGGGGGAAGTTATGCCGACTAACTTGCCTCACGTGTCAGTACCTGCATCTCCCGCTCGGGAGGTGCGTGATATTGTAACACCAAGTACTTCAGGGCGGCCATTACAAATCACACTACAGGACATGGCTAATGATATGACTGAAGTTTTGTCTAAATTACCAGAACTTAGAGGTAAGCGAGATCACTCTGGGGTGAGAACAGAGTGCGCTGACAATATTAGGGCCATGTCAGATACTGCGTCACAATTTGCAGAACATGAGGACGGAGAGCTTCATTCTGCAGGTGACGGATCTGATCCAATTAAACTGGATTCAGACATTTCAAATTTTAAATTTAAGCTGGAAAACCTCCGTGTATTACTAGGGGAGGTCTTAGCGGCTCTGAATGATTGTAACACAGTTGCAATACCAGAGAAAATGTGTAGGTTGGATAAATATTTTGCGGTACCGTCGAGTACTGACGTTTTTCCAATACCTAAGAGACTTACTGAAATTGTTACTAAGGAGTGGGATAGACCCGGTGTGCCTTTCTCACCCCCTCCTATATTCAGAAAGATGTTTCCAATAGACACCACCACACGGGACTTATGGCAAACGGTCCCTAAGGTGGAGGGAGCAGTTTCTACTTTAGCTAAGCGTACCACTATCCCGGTGGAGGATAGCTGCGCCTTTTCAGATCCAATGGATAAAAAATTAGAGGGTTACCTTAAGAAAATGTTTGTTCAACAAGGTTTTATATTACAACCCCTTGCATGCATTGCGCCTGTCACGGCTGCAGCAGCATTTTGGTTTGAGTCTCTGGAAGAGACCCTTGAATCAGCTCCATTGGATGAGATTACACACAAGCTTAAAACCCTTAAGCTAGCTAATTCATTTATTTCTGATGCCGTAGTACACTTAACTAAACTTACGGCTAAGAATTCCGGATTCGCCATTCAGGCACGCAGAGCGTTGTGGCTAAAATCCTGGTCAGCTGATGTTACTTCTAAATCTAAATTACTTAACATACCTTTCAAAGGGCAGACCTTATTCGGGCCTGGTTTGAAGGAAATTATCGCTGACATTACAGGAGGTAAAGGCCATGCCCTGCCTCAAGACAGAGCCAAACCTAGGGCTAGACAGTCTAATTTTCGTGCCTTTCGTAACTTCAAGGCAGGAGCAGCATCAACTTCCTCTGCACCAAAACAGGAAGGAGCTGTTGCTCGATACAGACAAGGCTGGAAACCTAACCAGTCCTGGAACAAGGGCAAGCAGGCCAGAAAACCTGCTGCTGCCCCTAAGACAGCATGAAGTGAGGGCCCCCGATCCGGGAACGGATCTAGTGGGGGGCAGACTCTCTCTCTTCGCCCAGGCTTGGGCAAGAGATGTCCAGGATCCCTGGGCGTTAGAGATCATATCTCAGGGATATCTTCTGGACTTCAAAGCCTCTCCCCCAAAAGGGAGATTTCATCTTTCAAGGTTGTCAACAAACCAGATAAAGAAAGAGGCGTTTCTACGCTGTGTACAAGATCTTTTACTAATGGGAGTGATCCATCCGGTTCCGCGGTCGGAACACGGACAAGGGTTTTACTCAAATCTGTTTGTGGTTCCCAAGAAAGAAGGAACCTTCAGACCAATCTTGGATTTAAAGATCCTAAACAAATTCCTAAGAGTTCCATCGTTCAAAATGGAAACTATTCGGACAATCTTACCCATGATCCAAAAGGGTCAGTACATGACCACAGTGGATTTAAAGGATGCCTACCTTCATATACCGATTCACAAAGATCATTACCGGTATCTAAGGTTTGCCTTCCTAGACAGGCATTACCAGTTTGTAGCTCTTCCATTTCGGGTTGGCTACGGCTCCAAGAATCTTCACAAAGGTTCTGGGCTCTCTTCTGGCGGTGCTAAGGCCGCGAGGAATTTCGGTGGCTCCGTACCTAGACGACATTCTGATACAAGCGTCAAGCTTTCAAACTGCCAGGTCTCATACAGAGTTAGTACTGGCATTTCTAAGGTCGCATGGGTGGAAGGTGAATGTAGAGAAGAGTTCTCTCTTACCGCTCACAAGGGTTCCCTTCTTGGGGACTCTTATAGACTCTGTAGAAATGAAGATTTACCTGACAGAAGGCAGGTTAACAAAGCTTCAAAATGCTTGCCGTGTCCTTCATTCCATTCAACACCCGTCAGTGGCTCAATGCATGGAGGTAATCGGCTTAATGGTAGCGGCAATGGACATAGTACCCTTTGCACGCCTCCATCTCAGACCGCTGCAATTATGCATGCTAAGTCAGTGGAATGGGGATTACTCAGATTTGTCCCCTACTCTGAATCTGGATCAAGAGACCAGAAATTCTCTTCTTTGGTGGCTTACTCGGCCACATCTGTCCAGGGGGATGCCATTCAGCAGACCAGATTGGACAATTGTTACAACAGACGCCAGCCTACTAGGTTGGGGCGCTGTCTGGAATTCCCTGAAGGCTCAGGGATCATGGACTCAGGAGGAGAGTCTCCTTCCGATAAACATTCTGGAATTGAGAGCAGTTCTCAATGCCCTTCTGGCTTGGCCTCAGTTAACAACTCGGGGGTTCATCAGGTTTCAGTCGGACAACATCACGACTGTAGCTTACATCAACCATCAAGGAGGGACAAGAAGCTCCCTAGCGATGATGGAAGTATCAAAGATAATTCGCTGGGCAGAGTCTCACTCTTGCCACCTGTCAGCGATCCACATTCCTGGAGTGGAGAACTGGGAGGCGGATTTCCTAAGTCGTCAGACTTTTCATCCGGGGGAGTGGGAACTTCATCCGGAGGTCTTTGCCGAAATACTTCGACTTTGGGGCAAACCAGAGATAGATCTCATGGCGTCTCGCCAGAACGCCAAGCTTCCTTGTTACGGGTCCAGGTCCAGGGACCCGGGAGCGGTCCTGGTAGATGCTTTGACAGCACCTTGGACCTTCGGGATGGCCTATGTGTTTCCACCCTTCCCGATGCTTCCTCGATTGATTGCCAGGATCAAACAGGAGAGAGCATCGGTGATTCTAATAGCGCCTGCGTGGCCACGCAGGACCTGGTATGCAGATCTAGTGGACATGTCATCCTGTCCACCTTGGTCTCTGCCTCTGAGACAGGACCTTCTAATTCAGGGTCCTTTCAAACATCAAAATCTAATTTCTCTGAAGCTGACTGCTTGGAAATTGAACGCTTGATTTTATCAAAGCGTGGTTTTTCGGAGTCAGTTATTGATACCTTAATACAGGCTAGGAAGCCTGTTACCAGAAGGATTTACCATAAAATATGGCGTAAATACTTACATTGGTGCGAATCCAAGAGTTACTCATGGAGTAAAGTTAGGATTCCTAGGATATTGTCTTTTCTACAAGAAGGTTTAGAAAAGGGTTTATCTGCTAGTTCCTTAAATTGACAGATCTCAGCTCTGTCCATTCTTTTACACAAGCGTCTGTCAGAAGTTCCAGACGTTCAGGCTTTTTGCCAGGCTTTGGCCAGGATTAAGCCTGTGTTTAAAACTGTTGCTCCACCATGGAGCTTAAATTTAGTTCTTAACGTTTTACAGGGTGTTCCGTTTGAACCCCTTCATTCCATTGATATCAAGCTGTTATCTTGGAAAGTTCTGTTTTTAATGGCTATTTCCTCGGCTCGTAGAGTCTCTGAGTTATCAGCCTTACACTGTGATTCTCCGTATCTGATTTTTCATTCAGATAAGGTTGTTCTGCGTACTAAACCTGGGTTCTTACCTAAGGTTGTCACTAACAAGAATATCAATCAAGAGATTGTTGTGCCATCATTGTGTCCGAATCCTTCTTCAAAGAAGGAACGGCTTCTGCACAATCTAGATGTAGTCCGTGCCCTGAAATTTTATTTACAGGCAACTAAAGATTTTCGCCAAACTTCTTCCCTGTTTGTCGTTTATTTCTGGACAGAGGAGAGGTCAAAAAGCTTCTGCTACCTCTCTCTCTTTTTGGCTTCGTAGCATAATACGTTTAGCTTATGAGACTGCTGGACAGCAGCCTCCTGAAAGAATTACAGCTCATTCCACTAGAGCTGTGGCTTCCACTTGGGCCTTTAAGAATGAGGCCTCTGTTGAACAGATTTGCAAGGCTGCAACTTGGTCTTCTCTTCATACTTTTTCCAAATTTTACAAATTTGACACTTTTGCTTCTTCGGAGCTGTTTTTGGGAGAAAGGTACTTCAGGCAGTGGTTCCTTCCGTATAAAGATCCTGCCTGTCCCTCCCGTCATCCGTGTACTTTAGCTTTGGTATTGGTATCCCAGAAGTAATGATGACCCGTGGACTGACCACACTTAACAGGAGAAAACATAATTTATGCTTACCTGATAAATTCCTTTCTCCTGTAGTGTGGTCAGTCCACGGCCCGCCCTGTTTTTATGGCAGGTCTAAATTTTTAAATTATACTCCAGTCACCACTGCACCCTATGGTTTCTCCTTTCTCGTTTGGTTCTTGGTCGAATGACTGGGTGTGACGTAGAGGGGAGGAGCTATATAGCAGCTCTGCTTGGGTGATCCTCTTGCACTTCCTGTTGGGGAGGAGTTAATATCCCAGAAGTAATGATGACCCGTGGACTGACCACACTACAGGAGAAAGGAATTTATCAGGTAAGCATAAATTATGTTTTTTGCTTATTTTTAAATAACATGCTCATTTCTAGACTAATAACCAAGCCCCAAAGTTTTAGATATATACTGATGGTATACAAACTTCAGATTGCTTCAGTGAGTGTCCCAGCCTAACCTCATCAACATGCTAAAATGGGAGCTTCTAAGTAAGTTTTAAAAGGGTGTTATAATGAATTTTATATCAGTATCTCTGCCTATTCTTCTTTATAGTAGTGTCTATTACATGCATTTAAATGAATATTGGTGTATACGGTCCCTTTAAAGACCAGCTCAGGAGCCACAGATAACTACAGGTCCCAAGCATTTACAGCCGGTGATTAGCGGGGTCGCGTGACAGCCGCTTCTGCTTGACTTACCCCAGCTATGTCTGCGTCAGATGAGTTATTTTGCCTGTGTTAAACTCGCAAAAAACTAGAGAAGGAAGTATTGTTAAAATGATGTGCTGTAATGAATTAGATCATGTAATGTTTGCAGGATCCCTTTAACTAATATAAATTCTAAAATGGTATTTTAACTGCTTGATAATTTTACAGCTAAATTTCGCCTTTAAATTGATTATTGCCTCCAGAGTGTAAAATATAATTCTCAATCATAATTTAATTTCATGATCATTTCAGTCTTTAATTTATATATCTATATATTCTAAGTATATATATCCTGGAGTTCATGATCATAAAACTAAAAGTGTTGCAAAAATATCTGCCAAGGTGAGTCCAGTTTCAAAAGAACCAGATGTCATTTGAATTTGCTGTCTGCTGCTGAGACATAGTACAATATCTTATAATGTTGGACTGAGTTTTGAGTCATATACCATACTGCAGTACCATTGTGATGCAATGTTTAACAGCCACAGAAGCTTGAATTAGCTATGGTGGAAATCAAAGACATATTGTAGTTGAGAAATGACAAGTCTTGCAAAGGATGAAAAGAAAGCTTGAAGGTTGTCTCTGCTAAACGTAAAAGAAGTAGGTTAGAGGTCTGAAACAAAAGTCTTAGATGTTGCCAAGCTTTACCAAAACACAGTATCTGTTTTTTATGAAAATTAAATGTATGACAGCAAATGCAAGAAGCATGACAGGCAAATGGGGGATTGCTGGAATACTCAACTGCTAATGCAAATAGAAAAGGCGGCTAATAATGCCAGTGTAGTAATTATGGTAGAGTTTAACTACACCAAAATAAATTGGGCCAATACAACTAGTAGTGCAGCTAAGGTAGATAGATTTTTAAAATGTTCTCAAAGATAATTTTCATGTCACAATTAATAGAGCTGCCAACTAGGGCTGGGCGATATGGGTGAAAAAAAAATAATTGCGATTTTTTTTTTTTAAAAAACGCGATTGCGATTTTATTAAAAATTACTATAACACCTTCATTTTTAAATAAAACGTTTATTTAACACTACAGAATCTTACTGTACATGTTTCTCAATGTCCAATACACTCTTGGAGCATAAAAATACAAACCACAAAATAGTTAAAATAAAATTAGCTAGTGCTACCTGTGCTGTGGTTACATAGATAGTATAAAGTCCCTTTATTTAACAGTACACTACAGAATCGAACTGTACATGTTTCTCAATGTACAATGCACTCTTGGAGCATAAAAATACATACCACAAAAGAAGTTAAAAAAAAAGTCAATAAGGCACTATAAAGTATTTGTACAATACTCACTTTATTGCTCACAACTTTGAGCTGTCCCACCGCCACACCACTGCTTGACCACCCCCACACTACTCCCAGATGACTCCTGCACACTCTTCAATCTCTTCCAAAATGGCCGTTTCGCGGCATTCTCAGGTCCGCCCACGGCCGCTCACTGGTCTACCACTCATCCTCCCTCTCCGCCTTAGTTTTCAGGACAATCTGAGGATTTTTTTTTTTTTTTAAATTGCGTACTCTCATGGTTTTAAAACCGTGGCGATTAATCACGGTTTAAAACCGCATCCGCAATGAATCGTGCAGCCCTAAGTGCCAACTAAGAATATTGGATTTAGTGCTATCAAACAATACAGAAATTATATCAAACATAGAAGTCAAAGAACATTTGGGTAAACAGTGATCATAACATGGACACTTTGAAATCACTTTCCATAAGCAGTGTCATAAGGGTTTTGAGGACTGTTTGATTTTGATCTTAAAGGGGGCACTACACTGTAAAATTGTTTTTATATGAATGTATTTTCAATGACTATGTTAGCCAGCTGCAGAGTATAATATTAATGAGAAATTGCATTTTCAGGTTTATATGAAGTAGCTGGTTTTGTGCTTTTAAAACCACAGCCTATTACAAAGGGTTGAGTTTTCAGTTAATAAAAGATCTCATTATGTTATCACTTTGTGTACACACACTTGCTCTCTTATCTTATATTTGTCTGGAAAACGAAAGCTCAATACATAGAGAGAAACAATGGAAAATTATCATTTTATTACTTAGTCTATCCTGCAACCCCACTGTGAGTGTAATTTCTCTTGTTTAAGTTGTGTTCAGTCCACGGTCATCCATTACTTATTGGGATATAGTTCTCCTTCCCAACAGGAAGTTGCAAGAGGATCCACCCAAGCAGAGCTGCAATTAGCTCCACCCCTCACATGTCATATCCAGTCAATCTCTTGCAAGTCTCAACAAAGGAGGTTGTGAGAGGAGATAGGAGTAACATTCTTCAATCAAAAGTTTATTTTGATCATCTGGGGTTGTCATGTTCCTTGTTCAGAGGAGAATTGCCCTGGTATTTCGGGGCTGACTGACCTTACTTGGCGGGATCAACTTATAACTTGAGGAAAGTTTTCTTCTGTGAAAAGCACACTGGTCTAAAAGAAGGGCTGCATTCCGGGTGGTAAATCGCCATAAGTAACAAAGCCACTGAGCTGTTTTCGTTCCTGGTAGAGCGCTTCTCTCTTTGTATGCAAATTATTATGACCCTGGGGAAGTCTCCCTATGGGTGATGGGGGAAACCAGACGTGGACTCCTTGCTCAGTGTGCTTAGAGGAATGGTGGCTGCACCTCACTGACGAGGCCCATAGGAGGCCGAAACGATCGTCTGGGGTTGTCATGTTCCTTGTTCAGAGGAGAATTGCCTGGTATTTCGGGGCTGGACTGACCCTTACTTGGCGGATCAGACTGATATACTTCAGGAAAGTTTTCTTCTGTGAAAAGCACACTGGTCTAAAAGAGGCTGCTTCCCGGGTGGTAAATCGCCATAGAACAAGCCACTGAGCTGTTGTTCGTTCCTGGTAGAGCGCTTCTCCTCTTTGTATGCAAATTATTATGACCCTGGGGAAGTCTCCCTATGGGTGATGGGGGAAACCAGACGTGGACTCCTTGCTCAGTGTGCTTAGAGGAATGTGGCTGCACCTCACTGACGAGGCCCATAGGAGGCCGAAACGATCGTCTGGGGTTGTCATGTTCCTTGTTCAGAGGAGAATTGCCTGGTATTTCGGGGCTGGACTGACCTTACTTGGCGGGATCAGACTGATATACTTCAGGAAAGTTTTCTTCTGTGAAAAGCACACTGGTCTAAAAGAGGCTGCTTCCGGGTGGTAAATCCGCCATAGAACAAGCCACTGAGCTGTTGTTCGTTCCTGGTAGAGCGCTTCTCTCTTTGTATGCAAATTATTATGACCCTGGGGAAGTCTCCCTATGGGTGATGGGGGAAACCAGACGTGGACCTCCTTGCTCAGTGTGCTTAGAGGAATGTGGCTGCACCTCTCTGACGAGGCCCATAGGAGGCCGAAACGATCGTCTGGGGTTGTCAATGTTCCTTGTTCAGAGGAGAATTGCCTGGTATTTCGGGGCTGGAGCTGACCTTACTTGGCGGGATCAGACTGATATACTTCAGGAAAGTTTTCTTTCTGTGAAAAGCACACTGGTCTAAAAGAGGCTGCTTCCGGGTGGTAAATCGCCATAGAACAAGCCACTGAGCTGTTGTTCGTTCCTGGTAGAGCGCTTCTCACCTTTGTATGCATATTTTAAAATAGCACCGGAGTGTGCTGTGTGTTCTCTCAGGCAGTATTTAGAAGAAGAATCTGCCTGCGTTTTTTCTATGATCTTAGCAGACCGTAACTAAGATCCACTGGCTGTTCTCGCACATTCTGAGGAGTGGGGTATCTTCGGAGAAGGGAATAGCATGCGGGTTCCCCCGCAAATGAGGTATGTGCAGTAAAATATTTTCTAGGAATGGAATTGACTATGAAAACACTGCTGTTACCCATATGACGTAAGTACCAGCCTTTAATGCAGTAGTAGCGGACTGGTATCAGGCTGATAAATGTATGCGCAGTTGAGTATGTTCTAGGGACTAGAATTTAACTTTAAATACTGTTAGTACTGAAATAAATGTATGAGCCTTAACTGCAGTAGAAGCGACTGGTAGCAGGCTTAGTGATAACTTTGCATAACACTGGAAAGTAGTTTTTTTTAAAAAAAACGTTTACTGGCATGTTTATTCGTTTTGTGAGGTACTTTGGTGATAAATCTTTTTGGGCATGATTTTTTTCCACATGGCTACGTAGCAATAGACAACCGTTATATCAGGTCTCCCACTGTTGTGATATGAGTGGGGAGGGACCTTTTTTTAGCGCCTTGTTGCGCAGTTAAAATTCTAGCACAGTCTTCCTGCTTCTTCCTCTTTGATCCAGGACGTCTCCAGAGAGCTCAGGGTCTTCAAAATTCATTTTTGAGGGAGGTAATCGGTCACAGCAGACCTGTGACAGTGTGGTTTGTCTGTGAGGAAAAGCGTTAAATCTTAAATTGATTATCCGTTTTGGGGTATTGAGGGGTTAATCATCCTTTTGCTAATGGGTGCAATCCTCTGCTAATTTTCATACATTTACTGTTTAAAATTGGTTGCTATAACCGTATTAGTTCGTTGTTATTTCAACTGTGACAGTTTTTTTGTGTTTTTAAAAAGCGCTGCAGCGTTTTTATATATTGCTTGTAAAACTTATTGAAAGAAATTTCCAAGCTTGATAGCTTCATTGCTAGTCTGTTTAAACATGTCTGACAACAGATGAAGTCTGCTTGCTTATTATGTTTAAAGGCCAATGTGGAGCCCAATAGAAATATGTGTACCAATTGTATTGATGTTACTTTAAATAAAAGTCTGTCTTTACCGGTAAAGAAATTATCACCAGACAACAAGGGGGAAGTTATGGCCGCCTAACTCTCCTCACGTGTCAGTACCTTTGCCTCCCCGCTCAGGAGGGTGCGTGAGATTTGTGGCGCCAAGCACATCAATGCACTTACAAATCACTTTACAAGATATGGCTAATGTTATGAAAGAAGTATTATCTAATTTGCCTGAGTTAAGAGCATAGCGCGATAGCTCTGGGTTAAGGACAGAGCGCGCTGATGATATGAGGGCCATGTCTGAACACTGCGTCACAATTTGCAGAACATGAGGACGGAGAGCTTCATTCTGTGGGTGACGGATCTGATCCAGGGAGACCGGATTCAGAAATTTCAAATTTTAAATTTAAGCTTGAGAACCTCCGTGTATTACTAGGGTAGGTATTAGCGGCAGCTGAATGATTGCGACAACGGTTGCAATCCCTGAGAAATTATGTAGGCTGGATAAATACTATGCGGGTAACCAGACGTGTGTACTGACGTTTTTCCTATACCTAAAAGGGCTTACAGAGATTATTAACAAGGAGTGGGATAAACCCGGTGTGCCTTTTTCCCACTCCTCCGATATTAGAAAAATGTTCCCAATAGACGCCACCACTCGAGACTTATGGCAGACGGTCCCTAAGGTGGAGGGAGCAGTTTCTACTTTAGCCAAGCGTACCACTATTCCGGTGGAGGATAGTTGTGCTTTCTCAGATCCAATGGATAAAAAATTAGAAGGTTACCTTAAGAAAATGTTTGTTTCAACAAGGTTTTATATTACAGCCCCTTGCATGCATTGCGCCCGTCACTGCTGCAAGCGGCTTTTCTGGTTTGAGTCTCTGGAAGAGGCTATTCGCACAGGCACCATTGGATGAGACTTTGAACAGAGCTTAAAGCCCTTAAGCTAGCTAATGCATTTGTTTTTGGATGCCGTTGTGCATTTATACCAAACTAACAGCTAAGAACTCCGGATTCGCCATTCAGGCGCGCAGGAGCGCTATGGCTTAAAAATCCTGGTCAGCAGATGTAACTTCCTAAATCTAAATTGCTTAATATTCCTTTCAAAGGGCAATCCTTATTCGGGGCCCGGCTTGAAGGAGATTATTGCTGACATTACTGGAGGTAAGGGTCACACCCTTCCTCAGGACAGGGCCAAATCAAAGGCAAACAGTCTAGTTTTCGTGCCTTTCGTAATTTCAAGGCAGGAGCAGCATCAACTTCCTCCGCTCCAAAACAGGAAGGAACTGCTGCTCGTTACAGACAGGGTTGGAAAAGCAACCAGTCCTGGAACAAGGGCAAGCAGGCCAGAAAGCCTACTTCTGCCCCTAAGACAGCATGAAGAGAGGGCCCCCTATCCGGAAACGGATCTAGTGGGGGGGCAGACTTTCTCTCTTCGCCCAGGCTTCGCCTCAGGGCCTCAGGGATACCTTCTGGACTTCAAAGCTTCTCCTCCACAGGGGAGATTTCATCTTTCAAGGTTATCAGCAAACCAAATAAAGAAAGAGGCTTTTCTTTCACTGTTGTACAAGACCACCCTAGTAATGGGGGTGATCCACCCAGTTCCGCGGACGGAACAAGGGCAAGGATTTTACTCAAATCTGTTTGTGGTTCCCAAGAAAGAGGGAACCTTCAGACCAATCTTGGACCTAAAGATCTTAAACAAATTCCTATGAGTTCCATCATTCAAAATGGAGACTATTCGAACCATCCATAACCCATGATCAAGAGGGTCAGTATATGACCACAGTGGACTTAAAGGATGCCTACCTTCACATACCGATTCACAAAGATCATTATCGGTACCTAAGGTTTGCCTTTCTAGACAGGCATTACCAGTTTGTAGCTCTTCCCTTCGGGTTAGCTACGGCCCCAAGAATTTTTACAAAGGTTCTGGGCTCACTTCTGACGGTACTAAGACCGCGAGGAATAGCGGTGGCTCCGTACTTAGACGACATTCTGATACAAGCGTCAAGTTTTCAAAATGCAAAGTCTCATACAGAGATAGTTCTAGTATTTCTGAGGTCGCATGGGTGGAAAGTGAACATGGAAAAGAGTTCTCTGTTACCACTCACAAGGGTTCCCTTTCTAGGGACTCTTATAGATTCTGTAGAGATGAAGATTTACCTGACGGAGTCCAGGTTATCAAAAATCCTAAATGCTTGCCGTGTCCTTCATTCCATTCCAAGCCCATCAGTAGCTCAGTGCATGGAAGTAATCGGCTTAATGGTCGCGGCAATGGACATAGTGCCCTTTGCGCGCCTGCATCTCAGACCGCTGCAATTATGCATGCTGAGTCAGTGGAATGGGGATTACTCAGATCTGTCCCCTTTACTAAATCTGGACCAGGAGACCAGAGATTCTCTTCTCTGGTGGTTGTCTCGGATTCATCTGTCCAAGGGAATGACTTTCTCGCAGACCAGATTGGACGATTGTAACAACAGATGCCAGCCTTCTAGGCTGGGGGCGCAGTCTGGAATTCCCAGAAGGCTCAGGGATCATGGACTCAGGAGGAGAAACTCCTTCCAATAAACATTCTGGAATTTAAGAGCGATATCAAGCTCTTCTAGCTTGGCCTCAGTTAGCAACACTGAGGTTCATCAGATTCAGTCGGACAACATCACGACTGTGGCTTACATCAATCATCAAGGGGGAACCAGGAGTTCCCTAGTGATGTTAGAAGTCTCAAAGATAATTCGCGATGGGCAGAGTCTCACTCTTGCCATCTGTCAGCGATCTACATCCCTGACGTGGAGAAACTGGAGGCGGACTTTCTTCTAAGCCGCCAGACCTTTCACGAGGGGGAGTGGGAACTTCACCCGGAGGGTATTTGCTCAACTGATTCTTCGTTGGGGCGAACCGGAACTCTGGATCTCATGGCTTCTTCGCCAGAACGCCAAGCTTCCTTGTTGACGGATCCAGGTCCAGGGACCCGGGAGCGGTGCTGGTAGATGCACTAGCATCCCCTTGGATTTTCAACATGGCTTATGTGTTCCCACCGTTTCTGTTGCTGCCTCGTCTGATTGCCAGGATCAAAACAGAGAGAGCATCGGTGATTCTGCTAGCGCCTGCGTGGCCAACGCAGGACCTGGTAATGCAGACCTAGTGGACATGTCGTCCTGTCCACCATGGGTCCTCTGCCTCTGAGGGCAGGACCTTCTACTTCAGGGTCCTTTCAACATCCCAAGCCTAATTTCTCTGAGGCTGACTGCATGGAGATTGAACGATTGATTCTATCAATGCGTGGTTTCTCGAGGTCGGTTATTGATACATTGATACAGGCTCGGAAACCGGTTACCAGAAAAATTTACCATAAGATATGGCGTAAATATTTACATTGGTGTGAATCCAAGAGTTACTCATGGAGTAAGGTTAGGATTCCTAGGATATTGTCTTTTCTACAAGAGGGTTTAGAAAAGGGGTTTATCCGCTAGTTTGTTAAAGGGACAGATTTCTGCTCTGTCTATTCTTTTACACAGACGTCTGGCAGAGAATCCAGACGTTCAGAGGCTTTTTTGTCAGCTTTGGCTAGGATTAAGCCTGTGGTTTAAAACTGGTTGCTCCTCCGTGGAGCTAAACTTGGTTCTTAAAGTTCATCAGGGGTGTTCCGTTTGAACCCTTCATTCCATTGATATTAAGCTTTTATCTTGGAAAGTTCTGTTTTGATGGCTATTTCCTCGCATCGAAGAGTCTCTGAGTTATCTGCCTTACATTGCGATTCTCCTTATCTGATTTTTCAATCAGACAAGGATAGTTTTGCGTACTAAACCTGGATTTTTTACCTAAGGGTTGTTTCTAATAGGAATATCAATCAGGAGATTGTTGTTCCATCATTATGTCCTAACCCTTCTTCAAAGAAGGAACGTCTTTTGCATAATCTGGACGTAGTCCGGTGCCCTGAAGTTCTACTTACAGGCAACTAAGGATTTTCGGCAAACTTCTTCTCTGTTTGTCGTTTATTCTGGACAGAGGAGAGGTCAAAAAGGCTTCGGGCCTCTCCTCTCTCTTTTTGGCTTCGTAGCATAATACGTTTAGCCTATGAGACTGCTGGACAGCAGCCCCCTGAAAAAATTACAGCTCATTCCACTAGAGCTGTGGCTTCCACCTGGGCCTTTAAGAATGAGGCCTCTGTTGAACAGATTTTGCAAGGCTGCAACTTGGACTTACACTTCATACCTTTTCAAAATGTTACAAATTTGACAACTTTTGCTTCTTCGGAGGCTGTTTTTTGGAGAAAGGTTCTACAGGCAGTGGTTCCTTCTGTTTAAAGTTCCTGCCTTGTCCCTCCATCATCCGTAGGCACTTTAGCTTTGGTTTGGTATCCCATAAGTAATGGATGACCCGTGGACCTGAACACACTTAACAAGAGAAAACATAATTTATGCTTACCTGATATAATTTATTTCTCTTGTAGTGTAGTTAGTCCACGGCCCGCCCTGTCTTTTTTTTGAGGGCAGTTCTAAATTTTAATTAAAACTCCAGTCACCACTGCACCCTATAGTTTCTCCTTTTCTCGTCTTGTTTCGGTCGAATGACCTGATTGACATGTGAGGGGGTGGAGCTATATAGCAGCTCTGCTTGGGTGATCCTCTTGCAACTTCCTGTTGGAAGGAGAATATATCCCATAAGTAATGGATGACCCGTGGACTGAACACACTAACAAGAGAAATAAATTTTATCTGGTAAGCATAAATTATTTTTTCTTCTGCTGGCTGTGTTTTCTTAAAGGGACAGTAAACCTAAAAATATAATGTGTGCAGAATTATATAACATTATATTAGTGCTATCGTTATTAAAACCTTATATTCCCTTTAATTTTTTTTAAAATATGCCAGATTTTCAGACCCGCTCTCTGTACTCTGCTGAGCGGGTCTGTTTTATTTCCACAGCACATCGGGGTCAGCTGTATAGTCCACAGCCCGGCCCGACCCGCGCCATAACACTAAGTACAGCTCGCTCACTGCTCTGTCTAACAGCAGGAGCGAGCTGCACTTAGTGTTATGGCGTGGTCGGGGCCGGGACTGTGACTATACAGCTGGCCCGATGCGCTGTGGTATAAAAACAGACCCGCTCAGCAGAGTACAGAGAGCGGGTCTGAAAAACTGGCATATTTTAAAAAAAATTAAAAGGGAATATAAGGTTTAATAACGATAGCACTAACATAATGTTATATAATTCTGCACTATGTGCAGAATTATATAACATTATATTTTAGGTTTACTGATACTTTAAACTATTCAATAGCTGAGACTCCAATATCAAAACTTTCAGTAGAGGTTGGGAAACCACAAGCTAAATCAGCTATTTCAAAGGGCAAAATAGGGGTAAAGGAGTTACTTGTAAGCAATTGAATACACTCCAGCAGGTAAAATGGAACATTAGGAACAATTTAAATGGGAGAACATTTTTGGGTGAACTGTGCCTTTAATTGGTGTCTTTGAACAATATAAGGTGGATATGGTTGTTCCTTGTTTTTGTCCTAAGATCTCTATGGAGAGGCTTCTCCATAATTTGGATGTTGTCAGTGCTTTGTAGTTTTATCTGAAAGCTATATAGGATTTCAGTCACTCCTTTAGTCTTTCTTTTTTTCTTGTTCTAGAAAAGGACAAGTTAGCATGGATGTATTTTTGGCTTCTTGGTTAAGCTTTTTTGATTCATAGGGTTGTTTTTTTGTATGTGAGACAGTCTCCTCCTTAATGGATTTCTTCCTTTTTTTTCCAGGTCAGTTGCTACATTTTGGTTTTGTTTTTTTAGCATGAATCTTCTGGTCTTTTTCTTTCATGTATTGGCAAGAGTCCATGAGCTAGTGACGTATGGGATATACATTCTACCAGGAGGGGCAAAGTTTTCCCAAACCTCAAAATGCCTATAAATACACCCCCCACCACAACCCACAATTCAGTTTTACAAACTTTGCCTCCTATGGAGGTGGTGAAGTAAGTTTGTGCTAGAGTTCTACGTTGATATGCGCTTCGCAGCATGCTGAAGCCGGTTTCCTCTCAGAGTGCAGTGAATGACAGAGGGATGTGAAGGGAGTATTGCCTATTGAATTGCAATGGTCATCTATTGGGGATCTATTTCATAGGTTCTCTGTTTTCGGTCGGTAGAGATTCATCTCCTACCTCCCTTTTCAGAGCGACGATATACTCTTATATACCATTACCTCTGCTGATTTCTCGTTTCAGTACTGGTTTTGGCTATCTGCTATATGTAGATGAGTGTCTTTTGGCAAGTATGTCCTTATTTTATTTATGACACTCTCAGCTATGGCTTGGCACTTTATATGTAAAGTTCTAAATATATGTTTTATCCTTATATTTGCCATGATTCAGGTTAATCAGTATATTTCCTTCTTACAGACTGTCAGTTTCATTTTGGGAAATGCATATGAATACATTTTATTCTTACCTGAAAATTTTTCAAATTGACTTTTCTTTCTAAATTGCGGGCTGTTAGGCTTGCGGGAAACAAAAAATGCTATAATTTATTGCGTCATTCTTGGTGCGAGACTAGGTTTTTGGCGCGAGAATTACGGTTGTTGACGTAATGACGCCATTTTCCGGCGTCTTAGTTGGTGCCAAGAGTTTTCACGTAGTTGCATCATCTATGACGCTCGTGTTTGTTGCAGACCAGTTTTTTTGACATTATTTAAGTCTTTGTTTCTTTTTGCTTCTGGTTTCCAGATGCTTATTCTGTTTGAAACTGTCATTTAAGGAATTTGATAATTTTGCTTTATATGTTGTTTTTTCTATTACATATTGCAAGATGTCTCAATCTGACCCTGTATCAGAATATACTTCTGGAATGCTGCTGCCTGATGTCGGTTCTACCAAAGCTAAGTGCATTTGTTGTAAACTTGTGGTAACTGTTCCTCCGGCTGTAGTTTGTGTTAGTTGTCATGATAAACTTTCAAAAGCAGACAATATTTCCATTAGTAGTAGTCCATTACCTGTTGTTGTTCCTTCAA